>NW_018397257.1:1009436-1009540 GCF_002168275.2 Theobroma umbraticum | reverse complement strand
TACCTCTTTATTTCTTTTCTCTTTGATTGCTTAGAGTGTACGAGATACTCTAAGGGGATTAATTAAGCTTGAGTTAGCTTGATTAAGTGTATAGGTTCTAACTC
>NW_018397257.1:1009247-1009426 GCF_002168275.2 Theobroma umbraticum | reverse complement strand
AGTTAGTTTTTGGGTTTTGGTTGATCTTAGGAAAAATCATTATTGAAGGTTGTGGCTGAGCTTGGGAAAGGCTATTGTAAAAGCTTGGTGAAAGCTTGGAAATTTCACCATTTATAGTGAATTAGTTTGGAAAATCCTTCGTTGAACAATCAAGGTAATGGATGTAGGTCTTTGACCGA
>NW_018397257.1:1009115-1009237 GCF_002168275.2 Theobroma umbraticum | reverse complement strand
ATCTTTGTGTATTGTCTTCCCTGTTTTATTTTTCATTTTATTCCTTGTTAGATTATTTCTTATCTTGCATTTAACTTCCCATCATTAAACTTGAACTTGCCCCCAAATAGAGGTTAAATTTT
>NW_018397257.1:1008671-1008956 GCF_002168275.2 Theobroma umbraticum | reverse complement strand
TAAGGGAGATCCAAATGGCTCTTAAAAAATCTATAATTGCTGAGGGACAATCCACAAACGAACCACCTTTGATTGATGGATCAAACTATCCCTATTAGAGCACTAGAATGTTAATCTAATAAGGGCAATAGATTATGAAATATGGGATGTCATAACTGACGGACCATTCATTCCCTTAACCATAAATGTAATGACAAATAAAATGATTCCTAAGCCAAGGGCTGAGTGGAATGAAGCTGAAACCAAAAAGGTTCAGACAAACTTCAAGGCAATAAACACTTTACA
>NW_018397257.1:1008294-1008425 GCF_002168275.2 Theobroma umbraticum | reverse complement strand
CAATTCTTGAACATGAAATTGTCAAAAGACTACTTAGAAGCCTACTAAAAAATTAGAAGTCAAAAGTGACTGCTATCCATGAAGCCAAGGACTTAAATGTCATCACCCTTGATGAAATTTGTGGGTCTCTT
>NW_018397257.1:1007912-1008066 GCF_002168275.2 Theobroma umbraticum | reverse complement strand
GTCCAACAAGAAGGAAGAACTTATATGCTTTGAATGCAAGAAGCCTGGACACTTTAGGTCTGAATGTCCATTGCTGAAGGAAGAAACTTCCAAGAAAAATAAAAAATCAAAGAAGGTAATGGTGGCTGCAACCTGGTCAGACAGTGATGTTTCA
>NW_018397257.1:1007559-1007708 GCF_002168275.2 Theobroma umbraticum | reverse complement strand
AGAATAAAGAAATTTACTTCAAACTGAACTTGAACTCTCAAAAATAGATTATGAAAATTTGAGATTGGAATTAGAAGATAGGACTAAAGCTTTGCAAAAAGCCATTGATAAAAATACTGCATTTAAGAATGTAAGAAATGAAACATAAA
>NW_018397257.1:1007435-1007540 GCF_002168275.2 Theobroma umbraticum | reverse complement strand
GAAACAATCTGTTAATGTTTCTACTAGGTGCTACATTTGTGATAAACTTGGTCATCTATCTTCTAATTGTTATAGAAATAGAAGCATGCAGAAAACAAAAAGGAT
>NW_018397257.1:1007296-1007425 GCF_002168275.2 Theobroma umbraticum | reverse complement strand
AAAGGATCCTATGTAGCAGCTAACCTTCAAGGATCCATCAAAGAATGGGTAATTGTTAAGAAAAACTAAAAATCTATCTTGTAGGTTGAGCCTAATGGAAAAGAGATATGCTCAAGAGCTCAACTGAAG
>NW_018397257.1:1007192-1007286 GCF_002168275.2 Theobroma umbraticum | reverse complement strand
CATGGTACATGGATAGTGGCTGCTTAAGACATATGACTGGAAATGAAATATTGTTTGCTCAGCTGGACAAGAAAAAGGGAGGCACAATATCATT
>NW_018397257.1:1007007-1007168 GCF_002168275.2 Theobroma umbraticum | reverse complement strand
TCATGGTATATGAACTATTGGTAAGAATTCTCAAGCTCAAATTAGTCATGTATTACTTGTTAAAAGCTTTAAGCACAACTTATTGAGTATCAGCCAACTGTGTGATGAAGGGTTTAAAGTATGTTTTGATTCATATAAATGTGAAGTAATAGATATTAGTA
>NW_018397257.1:1006708-1006899 GCF_002168275.2 Theobroma umbraticum | reverse complement strand
TTAAAAATATGTATGTCATATTTCTAGAAGATCTTGAGGTTAATTGTGAAACATGCCTTTTAGCACATAATGAAAATGATAGTTGGTTGTGGCATAGAAGACTTGGACATGTGAGCATGCATACTATCTCAAAATTAATAAGAAAAAATCTGGTTATAGGACTACCCGAACTTAGATATGAAAATGATCAG
>NW_018397257.1:1006503-1006627 GCF_002168275.2 Theobroma umbraticum | reverse complement strand
ACATCTTTCAAAATCAAGAAGATTGTTTCAACTTCTAGACCTTTTGAGTTGCTACATATCGATTTATTTTATCCAATAAATACAACTAGCCTAGGAGGCAAATCATATGGCTTTGTGATAGTTG
>NW_018397257.1:1006111-1006482 GCF_002168275.2 Theobroma umbraticum | reverse complement strand
GGGTCTACTTCCTTGCTCATAAAAATGATGCACTGCCAGCATTTGTGAATCATTATAAAAAGGTTCAAAATGAAAAAGGGCTTGTCATTGTTAGTATTAGGGGTGATCATGGGGGAGAGTTTGAAGGAGATGATTTTGAAAATTTTTATAATGAAAAGGGGATAGATTACAACTTCTCTGCACCTAGAACACCCCAACAAAATGGAGTGGTAGAAAAGAAAAATAGAACATTAAAAAAAATGGCTAGAACCATACTTTGTGAAAATAATCTACCCAAATACTTTGTATAGAAGCTGTCAATACTGCTGCATATATTCTTAATAGAGTATCAATAAAGACTATGATATCAAAAACACCATATGAATTGTATA
>NW_018397257.1:1005937-1006101 GCF_002168275.2 Theobroma umbraticum | reverse complement strand
ACTAAATATTTCTTACTTTAGGAGCTTTGGCTACAAATGTTTTGTACTAAATAATGGAAAATATTCTCTAGAAAAATTTGATACTAAGAGTGATGAAGTAATATTTCTAGGATATGCATTGAACTCAAAAGCCTATAGAGTGTTTAACAAAAGAACTTTAACTA
>NW_018397257.1:959766-1005916 GCF_002168275.2 Theobroma umbraticum | reverse complement strand
TTTTTGATGAATCTAATGCCTTGCAAAAGGAAGCTCTTGCTGATGAAAATGATACAGAGGGCTTAGAAAGACAAATGGAAGAAATGAACTTAGAAAATAAGAATAACTGTGAAGATAATCCATATGGAAGAGAAGTAGAACCTCCACCCTTAAAAACTCTGCAAAGAACTGAAAATCAACACATTGATCTTCCAAAGAACTAGAAGTACTTGAAAGATCATCCACAAGAACAGAGTTTAGGTGATCTTTCACAAGGTGTCAAAACCTGAAGAGGAATAAGAGAGACATGTAAATTCTCTACTTTTATCTCTCATATCAAGCCTAAGAGCTTTGAAGAGGCACAAAAAGAAGAAAGTTGGATATTGGCAATGCAAGAAGAGCTTGATCAATTAAAAGAAACCAAGTGTTGACATTAGTTTCTAGGCCAATAAATCACCTAATTATTCGTACAAAATGGGTGTTTAAAAACAAAGTAGATGAACAAGGTAATGTCATTAGAAACAAAGCAAGGTTAGTGACACAAGGATATAACCAAGAAGAAGGCATTGACTGTGATGAAACATTTGCTCCTGTTGCTAGGATAGAAGTCATAAGATTATTGCTTGCATTTGCATGTTTCATGAACTTCAAACTATTTCAAATGGATGTGAAAAGTGCCTTTTTAAATGGTCTTATTCAAAAAGAAGTCTATGTTAAGCAACCCACTAGATTTGAAGACTCTGAATAACCAAATTATGTTTTCAAGCTACGTAAGGCATTATATGGATTAAAACAAGCTCCAAGAGCTTGGTATGAAAGAGTATCAAAATTTTTAGTTGAAAAAAGGTATATTAGAGGAAGCATTGATACAACATTGTTTATTAAGAAATGCTTAAATGATTTAATTGTAGTTCAAATCTATGTTGTTGTCTTAAATTATGCAAATGCTAGAAGAATTCTTGCAAAATGAATCTAGAAATCCATGTTGATAAAAGAAGATTCTATGTTTGACTAACACTTTTTTGTTTATTATTAATTCTTTTTAAATAACAATAGATAATAATAAAATAAAAGTTATTATTCAACAAGAAGTTTTATTTTATCAAGAATTTTAATGATAATTAAAGAATTGAATTATTTATTTTTTAATTTTGATAATTATGAAGCATGTTTGATGCTTCTATAACTATAAATGGATAGTCAAGATTGATTCAAAGTTAATTTTGATTAAACCTTTGAGGCAAGAGTTTTAATAAAAAGATAGGAGATTGGAAGAAAAGAAATGGATGTATTTTTCTTGAAAAAGTTTCATCCATCACCTCTCTCTTCTTCCTCTTAACTTTGTCGTACCTCTCTTTCTCTCTCCCATTCTTGACTAAAGTTTTTGAAAGAAAAACAGCCATTAATTTATAGGAAGAAAAGAGAGATAAAATCGATTGCCATCTTATAGTCCAGCATTCTGCACCTTGTCCACTCAAGATTTAAATTGAAAGCATTCTTGAAGAATAAGTGGTAAATATGTTTGGTTGATAAATCAATCATTGGTGTGGTAGTGTTATGAAATAAGAATCATAAAATAAAAGTATGTTTTATTTAAACTTAATAGGTTCTTATCTTTTAGGATGTGATTATGTTACTTGTAATATGAATGATGTGTTTTTTTACTTGTGTAATTGGATTGCTTGCATCCTTTACAAAAAAAAATTTAAATCCATACTTTACACAAACACATCAATGCACTTAGATCCAACTCCATTAATTGGTATCGGAGCAAGGATTATTGCAAGTTTTTCTTCTTATATCTATTATGCATAGTTGGCATCTTTGCATATATTTAACTATCTTGATGTGATCAATCTATGGTTGTATGTTATGATGCATGATTCAAGGTTTTTACTATATTAATTATCATAGGAAATTTTATATGTAACCTTTTTTCTTTTGGCTTTATAACAAAAAAGGTGGCCTATCATACCCATGTTTCCTTTTCCTACGATTTATGTAACTAGGAAAAGTCATGTAATTTTAATATTACTTGATGTATTTGGTGCATCCATGGAGAAAGAAGATAAAAGTCAAAAAGACAAAGGTAACTAGGTAATCTTTGGTCTCTCTTTGTCAAAAAGACAAAGGAGTTTTTCTTGTATCAATTTTTTTGAAGAAAAAGAGATTTCCTTACATTAAATTTTTTTTTAAAAAAATGTTTTTTTATTAAAAAAAGAGAGTCTAGGATGGGATGTGCTATGCCCTTTGAGTGTTGTCCCTTTTTTTAAATAAATAATATTTTTTTTACAAAATTAATATTTTATTTTTCTTCAAAATATTAATTTTAGAAACTGAAATCTTTAGTCTTGAATTAAAAAATAATTTTATTTTGATATTAATTAATGAGATTAATTAAGTGCATAAAATTTAAATTATTTTCCAGTTGGATTAAAAAAATTAATTACAGAAAAATTATTTTTTTAACCATTAATCAAAAGAGTACTAATTGGATGTGATCCATGCAGCAGAAGCAAGCAAAATTGAAGAGAATTACAAATTGTAATTTTTTTATTTTTCTAAGATCGACATTAATGTGGTTTGTATCTATATGAATAATATATATTTATTTGTATCTATATGAATAATATAAGATATTATTTGTATGATTGAAAACTTGTCATCTAGAATTAAGGTGCCAACCTCTCTTAAGGAATGCCATGCATACATTATGTAAGTTAGTTCCAAAAGTTTTTAATGATCACAAAACATTCCCATTTATTAATATCTAACTATACTACTTGAGTGTGCAAGATAAAAATGCATGTTAATGATAAATTAATTACTTGGAAACAAAAATCAAAACTCATCAGAATAAAGAGTTGCAAATGAGCTACAAATAGAAGCCTCTTAGTTAGATAACTAAGGGAGTTAGCTAAAATCCAAAAGTATATTTGGCTGCTCCAAAGACAATAAGCTCTTAATTGGTTAAAGTCCTACTTAACTTATTAACAGAGTAAAGTAGATTGTGAGATAGAGAAAACTTAAGCGATTAAGAAGTATGGTTAGCCAGCCAAAAGCTTACTGTCAGAAAATTTTAATTTGAATGTCTAAAGACAAATTAATGGCTAGAAAGGATTTTAAACTATTTCCAATGATCTGAAGCTATCAATATCCATCAAAGTTGATTTTTCAAGTATAAAAGGCTTTTCTAATGGCTAAAAAGATTATGAGATGTAAAACTCTTTTCAATTCTTCTTGTGTTTCACTCCAATATTTATAATAAAGTTTAGCACCTCATCTTGTACCATTTAGATCAGGTTAGTGATCATAGATACTTCTTTATATTTGTATTCCTTGATTACTTAGAGTGTGCAAGGCACTTTAAGGGGATTAATCAAGTTTGGGTTAGCTTGGTTGTTGTTGAAGGTTCTAACTCAGCCTTAGAAAAGTTAGATTTTGGGTTTTGGCTTATTCCATGAAAACCATTGTTGAAAAGTTGTGGCTAACTTTGTGAAAAGTTATTCTAAAAGCTTGGTGGATGCTTGTGAAATCCACTGATTCTAGTAAAGTGATTTGAAAATCCTTGATTGAAAATTAAGGTAATGCATGTAGGTCATAGAGACCGAACCACTATAAATCTTTGTGCATTGTCTACCCTCTTTTATTTCTTCATCTAATGCTCCTTCAAATCATTCTTCAATCTGTTTTTCAACTTATATCATCTACTCTTAACAAGACCTCAATTAGAAGTGAAGGTAAATGACATTTATAAAGTGCTATTCATCCCTCCTTCTAGCACACTATTTGGGACCAACAAGTGGTATCAGAGCCTAACCCTCATTCTTAAGGCTTAACACCCTTAGGGTAGATCCAAATGGCTCTTCAAGAATCTATTGTTGTGAAGGGACAGTTCACAAATAGACCACCTCTGTTTGATGGATCAAATTACGTCTATTGGAGTACTAGAATGTCTATTTACATAATAGCTATAAATTATAAAATGTGGGATGTTATCACTGATAGACCTTATCTACCTTCGACCACAAATGTTGTGACTAGTGAAAGGATTCCTAAATCGAGAGTTGAATAGACTGAAGTATATAAGTGAGGAAAGATTATCATGGTGGTGCACCAGAGGAGGTGATGAGTGACCGATAAGCAAAATTAGTTAGAGATGCACTTGAATTAGTGGTGACGTAACATCCTGCCATTGTGAAATCATTAGAGGGTGTCTATTTCAAAAGTTTCGTACATTATATAATGATATATGTATAATAAACATTACTGGTTTTCTTTAAATTCAATTATGGAAAGTGTGAGTTGTTAGCGCTGCTAGGTGATCTCTAAATTGATTTGCAATTGGAATGTACTCGCAATTGTAGATAGCATATACTAGTAGAATGCTAGACACTTGTGAATGCCATGTTTTTGGAAACGTTTTGAATATATATAAGCTATATATGTAAAGGGTTTTAGAAATAGGGGAATAAGTGTTTTACCACTGTTATGTCAAAATGTAACTTACTTATTTTTGTGATGTGCATTCATGATAAGCTTTATGTTCACCATGCTTTGATTTAATATTTAAACCTTACGCAAAGATTTTACATCATAAATTCTTACAAATGGATTTATAACGTTGCCATGATTTGCTTTGAAATGGATTTAAAATAAGCTTTTGAAAACCCAATTTGATTATAAATGGTTTTGTCAAATCAGGAGATTCGAGAGTAGGACGAATGTCACATCGAAATAATGTGACCCTTGCGCACAAGTGAGCTCTAGCTAGAGAACCTTGGGGTCGTCAACGGGCTGTTCGACGTGGCTAGGCCATAAGTTGATATACGTGCTTGCAACCACATGATTTATCCAATGTTGGCCAACATCGTCGAGATTGCCATGGCTATGAGAATCTGGTACAAAGTGGAGTCCCGAATGTTATTTCATGAAAGTGGGTCCATGGGTTGATTACCTACTCGAGACTAATATCTCTTTGGGTTTTTCAAATACATATTCTTTCTCATGGTGAGAAATATCTGTTTTTCCACAACTCCTTTATTTATACGATGGTTTTGTGTTTAATACCTCGAGTATGAGTTCGTTTATATGCTTGTGTATAAGCATTGAAATTTCTTGATTTTATAGGAGCATGTGCTCTTATGTTAGTCAGATTTTGAATAAAGGACATCAATGATTTCGATGGTAGAAATCTTTTAATTGCACCAGTTTTAATAGATTACTTGAAATGGTTACTTTGCATCACAATTCTTTGGTCTATATGTAAAGCAAAAATGTTCCATAACTACGACCTTAATTTCTCTCGGTGAATGAACCATTTGTGCCTTACATATATACCAAAGAATTGAGATACAAAGTAACCATTTTAAGTAATATATTAAAATAGGTGCAATTAAAAGATTTCTAAAGTCGAAATCATTAATGTTCTTTACTCAAAATTGGACTAACATAAGCATCCATGCTCCCATATAATCAAGCAATGTCGATGCTTATACACAAGCAACAAACTCATACTTGAGGTACTAAACACAAAACCATCATATAAATAAGAAAGCTACAAAAAAATCGATATTTCTCAACATGCCAAAGAATACGTATTTGAAAAACCTGAAGAGATATCAGTTTCGAATAGGTAATCAACTTGTGGACCCACTACCATGTAATAACATCTAGGAGGCCCCCCTCCATCGGATTCCCATAGCCATGGCAGTCTCAATAATGTTAGCCAACATAAGAGAAATCATATGGTCGTAACCATGTATATCAACTAGTGGCCTTGCCACATATATATCACCAATTGTGGCCTAGCCACGTATAACAACCTATCGACGATCCAAAGGTTTTCTAGCTAAAGCTCACTTGTACATAAGGGTCACCCTGTTTTGATGTGACATTCGACGTACTTCGAATCTCCCAGTTTGACAAAATCATTTATAATCAAATTGAGTTTTCAAAAGCTTATTTTAAATCCATTTCGAACAAATCGCAGCAACGTTATAAATTTGTTTCTAAGAATTCATGATGTAAAACCTTTGCATGTGGTTTCAATATTAAATCAAAGCATGGTGAACATAAGGAATATTCGTGAATGCATATCACAAAAACAAGTAAGGCACATTTTGACATAACCAGTGATAAAGCACTTGTTCCCCAATTTCTAAAACCCTTTACATATATAGCTTATATATATTCAAAATGTTTCTAAAAGCATGGTATTCACAAGTGCTCAGCATATGCTATCCATAATTGTGAGTACAATCCAATTGTAAATCAATTTAGAAATCACCTAGTAGAGTTAACAACTCAACTATCCACAATTGCATTTAAAGAAAACTAGAAACATTTATTATACGTATATCATTATATAATTTGCAGAACTTTTGAAACAGACACCCTCTACTCACCTCAAAATGGTAAGATGCTACTTTTCCATTGATTCAAGTGCATCTCTAGCTAATTTTGCTTGCCGGTCACTCGTCACCTCCTCCTGTGCACCACCACTGCAATATTTCCTAACTTATACACTTCTTAGCAGCAATTAAACTTAATACATTTAGTAAACGTCATCACAATTCGGCTCATATTTGTTACTTTATTTACCATATTCTTAGTTCTGTTTATTTTCAAGAATTCCTCATTATAACCGATCTTTGTCATAATCTCTACTTTTGTGTATATATTCAATTGTACACATATATAGGTAGGACCTTAACTAATGAATCTTTAATTTAAATTCACATTATTCATCCTTATTGTTGACAGTAATCTAATATGCAATCCATAAACTTTCAACTAACCAAATTCAACATAACATAGCATACCTACATTGCAAGCTTACCTTCCAATTTTACCTTGAATTCCACATGCAACTGAATAACTCTTATCATCCTTGGTCACCATTGCAGCCACAAGCACAAATCATCAATACACATTTCATTTTTCCTTTCCACTTATGGACTCAAGGTCAAAAACACTTACCTATCGTTTGTCTTGTTTTAAACCACCATACTTCTAAGATTAACCCACATGCATGCACCTAGTTCTTTGAATCCTTGAAGACCCTTGCTACCACAAGCATAATCTCACATCACAACCGGTTCAAAAGGCATGCATTCAAGCAAAATGACAACTATTACCTTCTTCACCCTTGAATCACTAATTTTTCTTCAAGCTTCAACAATGGTGTATGGGAGAAAACCTCTTTGTTTTCTCCCACTTCTCTAAAGCCAATCCCAACTTTCTTTTTCTCCTCTCCTTTCTCTTTTCTTTTTTCCTTTTTCTTCTCGAGTGAAGCTTTCAAAACCGATTATCTTTCCTTTTCCTTTCAAAGGCATAGTTTCCCAAGCTTTTCCTAACCTTTCTCGTCTTTATTTTATTCCTCACTTCTCATTGGACCAACTCATCACGCACTTAATTTTCATGCACCAATTTTCTCCCTTGTTCATTGTTCCAATATCTATCTTCATTTATCTCCTCCATCTGCTACTTTCACTACCTCATCGTTTCTCCCTTCATGCTTTATTTCATGCACCACCTTATTCATCCAATCACATTTCATGCATAACCTTGACTTAATGTTTTGCTTGATCATTCATTAAACTATTCAAGACACATGCAACCCACATCTTTCTTTCCTCATTTGGCCACCCAATACACCAATCTTATTACATGCAATAGGATTTGCTTCTATTCTTCTCTTTAGGTCACATGGTGGGGGGTCCCACATGTCCTTCACTAACTTCTCCTTTTTGTAAGCAATAATTTACATATAATAGTGAATGCACATGCACATTTCATTATCCTACACATCCTCATTTTCTCAATTAATTCTCCATGTCTCCATTCTTCCAAACTCACATATACTTTTATTAATACTTATATCGCTAAAATTTCACTTAGTAAAATAATATTCTTGAATGAATAAAATAATATTTTATTCATCAATAAAAAGAATTGTATTATAACTCCCCCATTTGGGTTCAATGCATAAATAATGTGAATTTGTACATCACTCATGATAGAAATATTTTAATATTATTTTAATAATATTTTATTAATAAAATATTATTTAATTTTAAAATTTTTCATTTGGCTTTGGGGGTTCCAAAACATTTTAATTTGTCTCAATTTAGCTCTATCGCTTCTTTTCACTCCATAACTATGACTTTAATAAAATATATTTTTTTATTTTTTTATTCCACTTGAAATATTTATTCCAAAATATTCTTCTCTTTCATCACCACCCCTAAACTCCTTAATCGACCTCAATTGGACTTAATCTTGTGCCTGAAGTTGTATTAACTATTGTTTCAAGACACAGGGTGTTAAAGTTAAAGGCTTAAAGCATAATCTATTAAGTATTAGTCAACTATGTGATAAAGGTTTTAAAGTATGTTTTGATTCACATAAATGTGAAATTATAGATATTAGCACCAACAAAATTGCATTGATAGGAAAAATAATCAGAAATATGTTTGTCATATTTCTTGAGGATTTTGAGTCAGATTGTGAGACATGTCTTATGGTAAATGATGAAAATGATAAGTGGTTATGGCATCGAAGACTTGGACATGCAAGCATGCATACCATTTCAAAACTAATGAGAAAAACTCTGGTTATTAGACTACGTAAAATTAAATTCGAAAATAATCAGATTTGTGATGTTTGTCAATTAGGGAAACAAGTTAGAACATAATTTAAAGCCAAAAAGATCATTTCAACCTCTAAACCTCTTTAACTACTCTATATAGATCTATTTGGTCTAATTAACATAACCAGCTTAGGAGGTAAATCATATCTTTTTGTGATCGTTGATGACTATTCCAAATATACTTGGGTCTACTTCCTTACTTACAAAAATGATACATTACCTACATTTGCAAATCACTATAACAGAGTTCAAAATGAAAAAAGACTCCTCATTGTCAGCAATAGAAGTGATCATGGTGGTGAGTTTAAAAGAGATGAATTTGAAAATTTTTACAATGAAAAGGGTTAGATCACAACTTTTTTGCACCTAAAACACCTCAACAAAATGGAGTTGTTGAGAGAAAAATCAAGCTCTAAAAGAGATGGCTTGAACCATGCTTTGTGAAAATAATTTACCAAAGTATTTTTGGATAAAAGTTGTTAATACAGCAGCCTACATTCTAAACAGAGTTTCAATAAGGGCCATGATGTGTAAAACTCCTTATGAATTATAGAAAGGCAAAAAACCAAATATTTCTCATTTTAGAAGTTTCGGTAGTAAATATTTTGTTTTGAATAATGAAAAACATAGTCTTAGAAAATTTGATGCTAAGAGTGATGAGGCAATATTTCTAGGTTATTCATTAAATTTAAAAGCATATACAATTTTTAACAAAAAAAATTTGATGATTAAAGAGTCTATTCACATAGTTTTTGATGAAACTAATGCTGTGCAAAAGAAAGCTTTTGTTGATGATGATGATGCAGAGGACCTTGAGAAACAAATGGAAGAAATGAGTCTAGAGAACAAGAAAAACATTGAAGAAAACTCCAATGAAAGAGAAGCCAAATTCCATCTTTAGAAGATTTGCAAAGACTTGAAAACCAACACAATGATCTTCCAAAGAACTGAAAATATGTCAAAGACCACCCATAAAAATAGATTATTGGTGATCTTTCAGAAGGAGTTAAAACAAGAAAAGGAGTTAAAGAAACACGTGAATACTTAGCCTTCATTTCACAAGTTGGGCCTAAAAATTTCGAAGAAGTAGAAAAGGAAGAAAATTGGATGTTGGCCATGCAAGAAGAGCTTCGACAATTTGAAAGAAATAGAGTTTAGACTTTAGTTCCAAAGCCATTCAATCACCCAATTGTTGGTACAAAGTGGGTGTTTAGAAACAAGGTAGATGAACAATGTAATGTTATAAGAAACAAAGCTAGGCTAGTTGCTTAAAGATATAATCAAGAAAAAGGTATTGACTATGATGAAACCTTTGCTCTTATTGCTAGGTTATAAGCCATAAGATTATTACTTGCATTTGCATGTTTCATGAATTTCAAACTATTTCAAATGGATGTGAACAGTGCATTTTTTAAATAGCCTTATTCAAGTAAAAGTTTATGTCAAACAACCCCTTTGTTTTGAAGATTATGAAAAGCCTGACTATGTTTATAAATTGTATACGGCCTTATATGGACTAAAACAAGCTCAAACAGCTTGGTATGAAAGACTTTCAAAATTTCTGGTTGAAAAAGGTTACATTATAGGATGTGTTGATACAACCTTATTTATTAAAAAATGCTTGAATGATTTAATCATAGTTCAAATTTATGTGGATGGTATTGTATTTGGTGTTACTAATGAAGTTTTGTGTAGAGCATTGCTAAATAAATGTAAGGGGAGTTTGGAATGGGCATGATGGGTGAACTAAAATTCTTTCTTGGTCTTCAAATTAAACGATGTAAGGATGGTGTCTTTATCAATCAAGAAAGACACACAATAGAAATGTTGAAAAATTTTGATGCGATAAAGCTGAAGTTAATCTGCACACCAATTAGTCCTTCCATCAAGCTTGATAAAGATGGAAAAGGAAAGAGTCTTGATCAAAAGTTCTATAGAGGTTTGATCGGCTTTTTACTCTACTTAACTGCCAGTAGAGCTGACATACAGTTTAGTGTATGCTTGTGTGCACAATTCAAATCACATCCTAAAGAAGCACATTTGACTGTTGTGAAAAGAATCTTTAGGCACCTCTTCGACACACAAAGTTTATGATTATGGTATTCAAGAGGATCATCCTTTAATCTTATTGGATACTTTGATATTGATTTTGCTGGAAGTAAAATAGATAAGAAAAGTACTAGTGGCACTTGTCAATTTCTTAGAAATATGCCTGTATCTTGGCTATGTAAAAAGCAAAACTTTGTTACATTTTCAATGGCTAAAGCAAAATACATATCGTTAGGAAGTTGTTATGCACAAATTATATGGATTAGGCAACAATTAATGGATTTTAGAATAACCATGCATAATATATCCATATTTTGTGATAACAGAAGTGTTATAAACATTTCAAAGAATCCAGTTCAGCACTTTAGAACAAAGCACATTGAAATTCGACATCATTTTATTAGAGATCATGTGCCAAAAGGAGATATTAAGATTAAATTTGTTGGTACTATGAATCAATTGTTTGATATCCTCACAAAACCCTTAAGTGAAGAATGATTTTGCAAAATTAAAAGAAATCTAATGATATTTAATGTAAATGAGCTTTAGGTAAATCTTTTAAGTTCACCTTACACAACTTAAGTAATCTGTCAGAAATATTTCTTAAACTAAAGACATATATTGATTAAGTTACTAGTTGCATAATTGAATAAATTAAACAATTCAGTGGAGACTTAGTTGGTTAAGAGAATCATCTAACTGATTAAAAACATTTTGTGTTGATCAATATATTCAAAGTGTAACGACCCTCTTCCCGATCGTTAGTGGTGTCTGAGACTTGTGGAAGGACTTTCCAAACCTCGAACAAGCCTTCACAATTATCATTTTTTCAAACCATAACATGTCCATCGGAAGTCTCATAATCATCACAATTTCATTAATAGCAAATAATCTCTTTCTATACATTATGTTTCATCATCATATAAATATATGTTTACATTCTATACAATTGTTTACTTCCGGAACAAAATATAATATAAGTGAGCCGACCTCTAATAGCGGAACAACTCAGAATAGGGTATTAGGGGATGCCTTTACCTACATCGCAGTGGACCATAATATGTTGATGAAAAGCACGCCAGCTGATCACTTCTCTACAAATATAAGAATATTGGGGCGAGTCTCACAGACTCAGTGATCATCGGCTCAATGAACAAGGCGAAGATAGGAAACAATCCAAAGATAGAACATTTGGATATTAAAAACATGAATATATAAACCATTTAAAATCAAATGGAACATTTGTGCCTTACATATAAAACTAAGAATTTTAATGCAAAGTAATCATTTAACAATCATTGTATCAAAGCCAGTGTGAGTCAAAGATTTCTATTGTCGAAATCATTAAACATCCTTTATTGAAAATCAAACTAATATAAGCACGTGCACTCCCATGAAATCAAACATTATCAAAGCCTATACATAAGCTTATAAATCATCTCATCCTCGAGGTACTAAACACAACGTCATTGTATAAATAAAATAGCTACGGAAAAACTTGTAATTCTCACCATGCGAAAGAATTCATGTTGAAAACACAAAAAGACGTCACTCTTGAGTAGGTAATCATAGTAATCAAGTCGTGGACCACATCCACATAATAACATCCGAGAGGCCCCCTTCCACTGGATTCCCACAGCTGTGGCAGTCTCAACGATGTTGGTTGATATCAGAGCAATCATGTGGTCACAATCACGTATATCAACTTCTAGCGTACCCACATATATCAACCCGTGGCTTTGCCATGTGTATATCACAAACCATAACCTAGCCATGTCTAACAGCCCATCGACGACCCAAAGATTCTCTAGCTAGAGCTCACTTGTGCACAAGGGTCACACTCTCATGATGTGACATTTGGCCTACTCTCGAATATCTTGGTTTGACAAAAACATTTCAAAGCAAGTTGGGTTCTCAAAAACTTATTTTAAATCTATTTCCAAAATACCAATCATAGTGACATGATAAAACCCCTTTGTAAGACTTTATAATGTAAAACCTTTGCATGAGGTTTAAATATCAAATTAGTGTGGTGAACATATAATATATTCATGAATGCACATCACACAAACAAATAAGTGACATTTTGTAATAAACTGTGGCAAATAGCTTGTTTCCCGATTTCTAAAACCCTTTACATATATAACTTTTATATATATATATATACAAAACATTTCTAAAAACATGGCATTCACAAGTGCGTAGCATTATACCAGCTTATGCTTTCCACAATAACAGTAAAATCAATTGCAAATCTATTTAAAAATCGCCTACTAAGGCTAACAACTCATGCTATCCACAATTGGATTTAAAGAAATCTGGCCATGTTTATTAAACGTATATCAATATATAGTTTATGGAACTTTTGAAATAGACACCCCCTACTCACCTCACAATAACAGGATAGTACATTGCTATTGATTCGGATGTGTCTCTAGCTAATTTTACTTGTCGGTCACCCGTTACCTCCTCCGGTACACCACCATAGCAAACTTCCTCACTTATGCACTTCCTAGTAGCAAATTAAACTCAATATATCTAGTGAATGTCACCAAAATTCAGCTCATATTTGTTGCTTTATATACCATATTCTTAGTTCTCTTTATTTTTCAAGAATCCCTCACAATAATCTGCCTCTTTCATTATGTCTACTTCCGTATTTATGCTTAATTTTACACGTATATGGGCAGCACCTTAATCAATGACTCTTTAATCTAATTCACATTTTTCATCCTTATTATTCACAATAATTTAACATGAAATCTATAAACTTTCAACTAACTGAATCCAATGTAACGTAGTATACCCACATTGCATACTTACCTTCCAATTTTTACCTTGAATTCCACATGCAACTCACTAACTCCTCACATCCTCAGTCACCTTGGCTGCCACAAGCACAAATAATCAATACATATTTTTATTTTTCTTTTCCACTTAAGATCTCAAGGTTAAAAGCACTTACCCATCATTTGTCTAGCTTTAAATCACCATACTTCTAGGATTAGCCCACATGCATGCATCTATTTCTTTCAAATCTTGGAAAACCTTTGCTGACACAAACACTTTCACACAATCACAATTCAATTTCTTAAGAAATAATAGATCCAATTCAAACTTTACTTACCTAAACTTTCCTTGAACCAGTGAATCATTCACACTTTCTTCCTTGCAGTTTATAGTCCTTTTCCTTGATTTTTCTTAGCTTCCATGAGATCTAACCCATATCTCTTAATAAAGGATGAATTTCGAGGAGCAATGAAGCTTGATGATAGGAAAATAGCAAGAAAGAGCTCACGGGTGCTCTAAATCTCACAAAACTAAGCCTTCACATAATTCGCCTTTTCACTCAACTCTTTCTCTCTTGTCAAGTGGGAGCCTCACAAAGCTAGTTTCCCTTCATTTCCCTTCCAAATGGGGTTGATCTTTCAAAGAAAAAGCCTTGAAATGGCTTTCATTTCTCATTTTCTCATACATGAGCATATTGCCCAAGGTCACTTCCTTTTTTTCTATTTTTTTTCTGTTTAATCACATGTCATGCTATGCAATTCCTTACTTTGTTATTAGCGTCACTTTCCATTAGTGGCTTGTACATGCAATGTTTCCTTATCCATTCCTTTATCCTTTGGTTAGATTGTTTTTCCTATGCATTGGTTCACATGGTATTCTATTTTGGTTTATTTCATTTGCATTTCATTTCACATGCATTTCCTTTTAATGCCACCTTATCACCCAATAACATTTCATGTACATTTCCTTTGCCAATAACCTTTGTCATGCCATGAACCAATAAGATTTCATGCATTTTTCCACTCTTGAATCCTATTTAGCCTCCTTTAAACCAATAGGATTTCATGCAACAATATTTATTCTTTCTTTTTCTTATTAAATCAAATCAAGTGTAATGATTACACTTTTTTCTTTAACTACGATGGGCTATCTTTGCCAAAGCATGGTTTCCCTTGCCATTTCATTTTACTTGCATCCTACTTGAATTTCATCTTGGTTTCCATAATACAAACATATACACATTAAATATTCACTTAGCTTAAAATGGAGAAACTGTACATAAGTCCTCCAACTTTTTCTTACTTATCTTTGACCCTCTAAACTTTTGATCCTTTATAATTTGGTCCTTCAAACCTTTCTTAAAGTGCATATTGAACCTTCAACATTTGATAATTGCAACTTCACCCTTTAGTTTTTCATTATTTATAATTCCACCATTCAACTTCTTATTTTTTTTAATTGGGTCCTCCCATCATTCCTTTATTCAATTCTCTTCTATTTTTCTTCCTTTACACTTGTACAAATAAAATATGAAATTTATACTCTGCAAAGGTGTCACCATAATATGTAAATATATATTTACTCTTTCTCACTTAATTTAATAAAGTTACGTGAGCCCCACTAAAAACTTCTTTTCTTTGAAAATTTTCTTACTTCCACTCCCCCGCTTAGATAAATTGTACAAATCACACATTCTTCTTGTAATATAACCAATTTGACATCGGTATTATCTTAATATTATTTCATCTAAAAATTATTATTTTATTCTAAAATTTTTCTTTAGCCTTCTAAAGCTCCAAAATACCTTTGCCTCGGTTTAACTCTATAGCACCTTTTTAACTCCACAACTTCGACCTCAATAAGATATTATTATTTTACTATTATTTTATCGCATACAAAATATTTTACTTTAAAATATTTCTTTCACCCTTCAACAATCTTCAACACTTTAATTAACCTCAATTGGTATCTAGTAAGCTCTATTAGCCACCATATCAAAGTACAAGGTGTTGCACAAAGTGCTTGAGTTATTTGGTTAAATGTAAGACTTAATCAATTTAGAAACTAAATTAATTAAAAAAAAAGAGGGTGAATGGGGGAAAGGAAAACTTTCTAACTATTTAAAATTGAAAAAGTAAAAATAGAGCCCAAAATTTTGAATTTTGGAAAAGAGATGTTAGACCTTATTTAAAAAGGGAGATTAATAACTTCTATTAACTTCTCATCCCCCCTTCATCTTCTATCTTCTTGAACCGCCCTTTCAAAACCAAAACTCCTTATCTTAAACTCTTTAAACCCTAAGTCAGAAACCACCAAGAGCAATGACTAAATCTTCACTGCTAAGCAACACTCAGGAAAAGAAAAAAAAGAAGTGTCCTATAAAGGACAATCCATCACCCAAAGTTCAAAAGAAAAGGAAATAGAATGACACAATACCAATGACTAAAAAAATGGGAAAGCAATAAAAAGAGATGGCATCAGGATCAAAGAAATAGGTTGAAAAGGAAAATCCCAACAAAAAGGTAAGTCTGCATCTTCAAAATTTAAAAATAAAATTCATGAGGAAAGATTTAAGAAAATAGAAAATGCACCCATATCTTGTGAAAAATTCATTGGTTGGGACAGTTTTGATGAAGTTCCTAATATCAAAAGAGGTTGTCTGAATATTTTGAGGAACTCATATTGAAGAAATTAAGTGTTTTAAAGAATAGATCTTATAGTGCTAGTCTTGTCAAAAAATTTTACTCTAGCATTTCACTAGACAAAACAAAGCTTGATGATCGAAGGATTTTGTTGACAATGGTCTTAATGTGTTTTTAAATGGAAAGGAATTTGTGCTCACTACTATTGGTTTAGGGAACCTGCTGAAAATTGAATGTAATGTGGGAGAATATGAGACTCTAGAGGAGTATGATCCCTCATCTCTATGGGAAATCATCATTAGGTAAAAGGAAAGGTACTCCTCCAAGAGTTATGCAAGCTTCATCAAAAGTCCTCAAACTAGAATCTTACATTATTTTATTGCATCAACAATTCATGGACGAAGTGGTAGTTTTATTTATGTAAGCCTTCAAGACATGTGGTTGATGAAATATACATTCAATGCAACTTTTCTCAACCTTGGAAGGTTTATGATTGAGAGAATGAAAGGAACTTGCCATCTAGATAAAATCAATCTAGCTTATGAGAACCTCATTACCTTCTTAGTAAGAAAAAAGGGAATTGGGAGTACAAGATATCAAATGGGTCAGGTCAAAAGCAGAAACCAAGCCATTTATTTGTGAAGTCTACCAAAAATGGGCTATAAACTTGAAGGAGAAAAAAACTCCCAAACACACCTTAAGAAATGAGAATCCTCCCTCTGCTCAGACCAAGATAGCCTTCTCTCAAAATTTCAATGAAATGATCTTAAGTTTATTGATGAGAATAGACGGCAATCTAAATGATTAATCCAACAAGATTCTAAAAATTGAAGATCAACTATAAAGTCTGGCCATTGTTGTGAAAGAAAAAAAAAGAACACCATCTGGTCTTGCATGTAAAGGCAGATCAGTAGCCCAAAGTCCAACACTAGAAGGAAAAATTACTGAGAATCCTACACCTCAGACTAAAGGTGGTGAAACTAAACATGCCACAACAAAGAAACAGCCTACTCTTGAACCTGAAAAAGAACAAGAACACAATGATGATACATAAGTAATTGGTTCACTTGATGATATCATCGACAATTTTAGTCTTCAACAACATGATGAAGTAGAGAAAACTAAGCCATCTCAGACAAATTTTGAGAAAATTTTAATCATAGATGTGTTTCATCAAATGGTAAAGGAAGAAAAAACTAAAAAAGAAGCAACAGAAAGCAAAACACAGACATGCACACCTACAAAGACTTCACCTGACTCAATTCACACTACAAGAAAAAGTAAACCTTGTGGGAAAGGGAAAGGGAAAATAACTGCATTTACACAAGCTATGTCAAACCTACTGGAAAGGGAATGAAGACAATGGAAAAAAAACCAAGTTCCTTAAAAGAAGAATGTTTTCTAGGTTGACTAACAAAGCAAGATCCTTAATTAAATCTTTTAGCCAAAACCCTCTCCAAGTCTCAAGCACTCCTTCCTCTAATTCCTAACCTCGAAAATCATCACCCTTTTCATCTCCCAAACCCATCAATGTTCACTTCGGTATTGATGAATCTACCTTTTCTTACTCCTCTTGAATCAACCCTTGTGTAAAGACACCCTTCTTTTACTGATGACAAAAGGAAGGAGAAAATTGAAGTAGTAATACAATGATTTAGGAATCTAACTCTGATAAGGCTTAGTTGTTGATGACATTCTATTATTTTATTAACTATTAATAGTTAGTGCTTGGATGTTGATAACTTTTTGTTATGAAGTGATAGTTAGTGCTTGGATGCTGATAGATTTTTGTTATGTTATTTTGATATATTAGTTGGCTTATTGATGACATTTGGGTTTAGAATGGATATGGTCTGTTGATGATAATATGTTGAAGACATTTTGTTGCAATGTTGATGATATCTTGTCACTTATTATTGATAACTATGCAAGTTTGTATGTTAACGCAAGAAAATGTTTTGTTAAATGTCTCATAGGTACTAAATTAATGCTTGTTATCTACATTGAGAAATAGATAGAAATTAGTTGGCCTATTGAGTTAGAAAACAAAATAAATTGATAATATCATCCATACATTAAGGAGAATCACACACTCAAGGAGAGTAATTCCTCATCATGTGTAGTGTAAAAGGAATGAATAAACACCGTGCTATTAATCAATGGATGTTTTGTCATCATCAAAAAAGAGGGACATTGTTGGCTCCATAAGTTTTTTATGATAGTAAAACATTCTCATTCATTAATGTCTAACTATACTACTCAAGTGTGCTGGATAAAAATATATTTTAATGATAAATTAATTACTTGAAAGCGAACATCAAAACTCGTCAGAATAAGTAGTTACAAATAAGCTACAAACAGAAGCCTCTTAATTAGATAACCAAGGGACTCAGTCCGCTAAAATCCAAAAGTGAAATTGGCTACTCCAAAGACAGTAAGCTCTTAATTGATTAAAGACTTACTTAACCAATTAATAGAGTAAAGCAAATTGCGAGATAGAGAAGACTTAATCAAAAAAGAAGTATGGTTAGCAAGCTAAAAGCTTACTGTCAGAAAATTAAAATTTGAATGTCTAAAGACAAATTAATGGCTATAAAGGATTTTAAACTATTTCCAATGCTCTGAAGCTGTCAACATCCGTTAGAGTAGATTTTTCAAGTATAAAAGGATTCTCTAACAGCTAAGAAGGCCATGAGATGTTTTCAAGAAGAAAAAGAGACCAAAAATAGTAAAAATTCTCTCAATTCTTCTTGTGTTTCACTTTAATCTTTGTAATAAGAATTTAACACCTCATCTTATACTATTTAGATCAAGTTAGTGATTATAGGTACTTCTTCATATCTGTATTACTTGATTACTTAGAGTGTGCGAGGTACTCTAAGGGAATTAATCAAGCTTAGGTTAGCTTCGTTATTGTTAAAGGTTCAACTTATCCTTAGAAAAGATAGATTTTGGGTTTTGGTTGATCCCATGAAAAACTATTGTTGAAAGGTTGTGGCTAACCCTATGAAAATCCATTACAAAAGCTTGATAGATGCTTGGGAAATCCACTTATTCTAGTAAAGTGAATTGAAAATCCTTGATTGAAAATCAAGGTAGTGGATATAGGTCATAGAGACTGAACAATTATAAATTTTTGTACATTGTCTACCTTCTTTTACTTCTTAGTTTAATTCTCCTTCAAATCATTTTTCAATCTAGTCCTCAACTTATATGATCCACTCTTAACAAGACCTCAATTAGAAGTTAAGGTTGGTGACATTTATAAAGTGCTATTCACCCCCCTCTAGCTCATTCTTTGGGACCAAATGTATTTTAGTTTAAAAAGAGCTTTATGCTATGATATACATAATGAATATAGAAAAATCAATCACATCTAGATAAGATGATAATATGGACTTAGTTATATACTAAAGCATTTGGTTGGAACATAACCATGCCCGTAATTTGACTTAGGATATTCTAAATAAGCTTGTAGAAAATCTAGTAAAAAGTCAATCAAAACCCTAAGTATAAAAATATTGAGTGGGAAAGGATACTAGTAATCCTAGAGTCCACAGTCCCCATTGTTGTTCCGTTGACATGTGAAACATGTCACTCCCAACAAACGGACATGAATGTAGATCATGATAGATTGGGTCTCTGAAAGAATAATTCTTTTTAAGTGGATAATGAAATGAGACCTCCCATAGAGGCTCGCTAGGTAAGGAGCTTAAAAGAATGAAAAAATCGTTGTTACACTTAACATGAATTTACTATTGAGAGGTAAGGCTACACCTTTGATATTTACTACTTCACCCATTTCTAATCAAAAGATGGTTGACTTCTTTGTCGAAGTTTAAGTACTACTCCATTAGATTAGAGTTCAAGATAGAACCCTTGAAAGCTGCAACTTTGAAGAATGGGAATTGTGAAGCTCCAGGAATTTTCCAAAAATAAACATCTTACAAGATTTTGGAAGTTAGGGCTTTTAAAGGCTATTTAAGGGACCTTTTTTCATAGGTTTCTTGGAAAAGGCAGCAAGCAATTTCTCTAGAGAAAAAGAGCCAAAAACAAAATAAGAAAACAAAAAGAATTTTAGGGACAATTAATATCACAAAGCTTCAACTAATAGTTTTCTGTGTAACCCATAACTTTTATAGGAAAG
The DNA here is from genome assembly GCF_002168275.2 of Theobroma umbraticum. Classification (NCBI taxonomy): domain Eukaryota; kingdom Viridiplantae; phylum Streptophyta; class Magnoliopsida; order Malvales; family Malvaceae; genus Theobroma; species Theobroma umbraticum. Next base: position 985,656 of record NW_018397257.1, on the reverse strand, counting down.
TTGGTTAGAGAAATCCTTAAATGAGCTTTGGATATCTATCATACTTGATTTCGTTTATTGGTTATAGTCCTTCCACATATTCTTTTATCCCTTATGATTGCGACCTTGGTTGGCTATCATTGCAGAAGTAGAAATTTTTCTATGTTTGGCTAAATATGCTATTTTTATACAACAATCTTTTAGAAATAAAAAATAATGGTAATGGTTCCTTTAAAATTTAGATAACCAAAAATGATATTTCCATATTTGTTAGAGTAAATTTGCTATGGTAGATGAAAGCTGCAAATTTAATTTCAATTGAACTTTTGTGAATTTTTTCTTGAAACTAAAATTTTGATTTTGATTATTTCAGATTTTGATTTTGTGATATTTTTGTTGAATCCAAATGGAGGGGTGTTTACTTATTTATATTAAATATTTTAAGAAAATAGAAAGTAAAAATAACTATTAAGGACACCTAGAGTACAATCTGGACAAAATCTATCAATAGATGTTCATCATCTATTGATATATTGAACCTAGAAAGTCTTTTTAAGAGAATTGAAGAATATCTATTGATAGATGGATATATCTATCGATAAATAGCAACTTGAGAGCTTTTTAATAAAACTCGAAAGCTTATTTATCAATAGATGGCAAAATCTATAGATAAATGATGTCGATCTTTAAAAAATAAAAGAGGGTAAATGGGTATTTTCACACTCAAAAGTATAAATATGATCTATTCTTTTAGGATCTTTCATTCCCAACCATTTTCCATTAGTTTTCTCTCAACTCTAAGCTCTCTCAACACTATTTTACTCCCAAATCACCATTTTTGGAAGATTAAAGGTTGGGTTTTGTGTTTTTCAACAAAGGTGATGTTTTTCAACCTTGAATATTTAAATCTACGTTTTTCCAGCTCTAAAAAAATAGTGCTTTGTGTCCATACTTTTATTAGTCCTTCAAGTTAAAGGATTTGGTGATTTTTCTCATGGATTAAAGCTCACCGAAGGTCAAGAAAAAATCTGTTTATGAATTTTCAACTTTAGTTAGTGAACAACAACGGGTTTAGTCTAAAAAATTAGCTTTAGACGAACTTGGTTAGTTTTGAAAAGATTTAGAATGGTTATTATCTCATTTATAGTTTGAGTAATGATTGTAATAATTGTTGAACACTTAAGGTGCTATCAAAACTCCAAGGAATTCGCTAGAGTAAAGTCTTGCTTGTTGATAGAGGTCTACATTTTGAAGGTGAGTGGATACACCCTTTTAAGCATTCTAATACGATAAAGCTAAGCAAGTTTTGTTGAGTTGTTTGACTTGTATAATTTGAATACTATGTTCACAAAATTAAATCAAATGATTTTTATCCAAATATTTTCAAAAAGTTTTAGAATTTAATTATGTACATAAATATCACAACTATTTATTAGTTCTCAATAAAGAGGGATAAGCCTTTTCGAAAGTTTTATTTCAAAAACCTTCAATTCCATTATGAATAAGAAATGAGAAATGTGCATGGATTTATCAATGATAAGTGGTTGTAAGCTTCTTCCTTTATACTTTGATGATGAGCATGATGATTGAGTATTTTGGAGAAATAAGATTTACAATAAATTAGTACCTACATTGTTGTTATCAAAAAGTATAAAAAATGAATGCTTAGGTGGAGGTAGACATTCCCACCCTCAAGCTTATGATATGTTTTCATTTGAGGAATTCTAGAACATGTGAGACATGATTCTATAGGATAATATGTGATGTAGTACCACAAACCCTTTGGGATAACATTGTTCATGAATATGTGTTAAAGAAAAAGATGTGCTTAGTATGTTGATGATGTATATATGAACATGCAAAATTCTATATTATGATGAAGACATTGAGGTGAGGCTATAAGGATGGTTGTAAGAGTCTCACGAGTGATTCCCGTTTACAATGCTTTGATAATTTCTTAGTGTTTCCACACATGTGAGGTAACATTCCACATGTAGTGCCAACGCATAATGATTTAAGAATAGTGATCCCTACACATGGTGAGGCAAAATTCCACTACATGGTGGGGACATTCCACATGAGTGGCGAGTGAGGCCAATGTGCCACTTATAAGCCCAAACATGGGCCAGGACCCCATAGGCATCCTGCATTCATGATTATTGCATATTACTTTGTTATTGTGATGCCTTTTGTGAATCTTTCTAGTGTTTGTGGTGTTTGATTGAGTACGGTAGTCAGGATAGGTTAATCGATAAAATAAGTCCCAATGCATTGGTTGAGTTTGTGGATTATAAAGAAAGAATGGTCACTTATGTTTCATGGATTGATTATCGATCACTAAGTTATATAAATTGAAAAATGATTACTCGAGTTATACGGGTTGGACATTGATCACTAAATATTATGATTGGTTTCTCTTGGTGAATCTTGAGTACTTGAGCAGCTCATATGATTTATGAAAAGATCAAAGTAAACCACCCTTAGTTTGGGTTGTATGGTTAAGTATCGTTTCCCTGAGGGAAGATTTAGTACCACAGGTAAGGTACAACTTCCTTGTTTTTCCTACAGGTTTTTTTTTGTAAATGTTTACTTATCTATTGAATAATATGTTTATGAACTGTCGATTTCACTATGAAAATGAGAATCATGTATGACAACTCTATTTTATGAGAAATTTGAAATGGAGTACGTTTATCTCAAATTCTTGTTTACCTTAATGATGTAATTTGTGCAAAAACTTTCCCCTTTAGCTTGTCCTCTTCCCATATTCACTCACGGAGTCTTTATGACTAACATGTTATTTTTCCCAAATATTTTTGTTTACAGATAACTAATAGCATTCAACACCTGAGTCATGAAGGTGTGATCCATTAATCTTCCTTTAGTATGTGTCTAGCAGCCCACTTGATGCCTAGAGAGTTGGGTCATGTTTTGCTGACGAGTCGATTTTATGGTTATGTTTATGGCAGTGTGGCCAATACTTGGCATGTACTTATGAATGTTATGAATGAATGTACAAATGTGGCTCAAGAGCCTATATGGACACCTGAGGGTGTTGAGAAATGACTATGGTATGATGTCTGAGTTATTAACTTTGAGTTTATTATGAATGAACATACTCGCATAGCTTATGTTGATAAGTTCCATAATTATGTATAATTGCATATAAATGCTTGCATGAGTTTGATATTATATGCTTTATGTATGATAATTATGGTTAATAGGCCTAGTTAAGATAAATGAATGTAAGAAGGCTTGCTTGGGCCTAGTGCGCTATACCCGTCTTGGTTCATGTGTTGATCATATCCCACGATAAAACAGGATTTCACATTTTCTCTCTCTACTCTTGTGCTTTTTTTTTATTTTATTTGACTTGGATTAATGGCTAATTTTCTTTATACGAAGTTTTTATTAGATATTATGAGCTAAACTATTTTGCTAGGATTACAGTGGATTTCAACATGTAGTTTAAATATTCGTTTCTCTTTTATATATTATGAATGAATATGGTTTTACTTATTCAAATTTTCTCTTAATGCTTTTGATTGTGTAGCCAACAATTAACTGATTTATGCATCTAATTGAAACTTGATGAGAGATTTTATATTGGACTAAGGATTTTAATAGTGTATGTTCACATCACTTAAGTGATCTGATTCGTGATTCAAGTAGACATACACCAACTGTCATACATAAGCAAATTCGAACACTAGCCTAATGAACCTTTTTTGATTGATTACTATAGACATATAGTAACCAAATTAAGTTAAGTATTTGTGCAAGCATCTCGAAAGAGACTTATACATAGCTTTGGATTCAAGGTTAGTCAAACCACCCATGAATATAAATAATAAGAGAAATTGGTATTACATGAAGTGCTGAATGAACCAATAATTCTAGGTTTTAATCTATTGTGTTTCGCAAGTGGATTTTTAGTTTTTGTTAATTAATTTAGTGTTGGTTTAATTTAGTTTTAAAAAACTTTCTAAAAAATTTAGTTACTTGAATAAGATTAATTTGTCATAATTTTAGTACTTAGTGAAGATTTGGGAACAAATCTTTATGGGATATGATACTGAACTTATTATCTATATTACTTGTTTGATACATATACTTGAGTGTACAAAATCAACAATAGTGTTCTAGTACTTAAATTCAAATGGACAGACATTGTTCTGTTAACTAGTCAAAGGCAGACTTTAACCGATTAAGCTTTCTCTAACTTGCACTGTCTGACAATCTTTTTCACTATGTTAAGCAGTTAAAGAAAACTCTAACTAATTAAAAACATTCTGGTTTATGACCTCTTCATGCACTATTTTTGGCCAACCTACTCTTAACTAATTACTATTCATCTTAATGGGTTGAAGCTTCTCTCCCTTCATTCTTAATTGATTAAAATGGGCTTTAAACGATTAAGAAATCTTTAAACTTGAATTTCCTCGATTGGCACCCTTTAATGATCAACCTCACTTTAAATTTAAATTTCAGTGCTTCTGAGTACTTCAAGTCTAGAACTTTAACCTATTAACCCTTAGCAAGTTCCTGTGTTTCACTTTCAACACCTCTTAATTAGTGAAGCCTTATGCTAACTAATGAAGGCATTTCTATCTTGCTTTTATATAGTGCCTAGTTTTACCTTGAATATGGCTTCACGTTAATCAGTTAGTAATGTTTTGTTTTCACTAAGTCCTTTCTTCTTTGTCTCTATAATTGATTAACTCATTTTCTAAGTGAGAAAGCTTCTTGACTTGCCTTTTATCATTAAATTTATTAAGGGAAGTAAACTTTATCTTGCACACGTAAGTAGTTAAGTTAGGCATCAATGAATAAGGAATGTTTTGTTACCATCAAAAACATATGGAGTCAACATTCTCCCCATTTTTTGATAATGACAAAACACTCTTAGATTCAAAGTGCAATGTCTATTTGAATTTTATATTTATGTGCAAGTGAGGCTTTCCTCCCCCTAAATGTAAGCTCCCTTTTTTTATATACATAAAAAAAAAATTTCCTACAAGTTTAATGTATATCTATGTATTGATATTGCTCAAATAAATAGTCACATATTTTCAAAATTGACTTTTAATCACATAGATATAAACATTCAACATAAAAACATAAATATAAACATTTAACAAACACATTCAGCATAGAAACATTCCTTAACATATTGTTCAACTAAACCAGCAACACAAAATATAAACATTACTTAACCTAATCTATCCTTTTATTTTCTCCCTTTTTTTGTCATCAATCAAGAAAGTGTTCTAATATTCTGTTTCATCTAATTAGAGTCTAATAAAGACTCATTGACTGATGATTCATTGGTCCTTAGATGAATAGTTAGAGGTGAAGGGAGTCATGGTCTAATAACGTAGAAGATCTAGAAGAGATGGTTTCAGGAGATGGAGGCCTAAGAGTTGTCTTGATAGTAGACACAACTAGTCGTGTAGACTTCCTTCTTCTAAGAAATGTAGTCTTGGTTACTATTGTCTTTTTACCTCAATCAAGAGGTTTTCCAGGGAATTGTCATATTCCATTTTATGTTGGAACATGACCAACACATGAACCCAAATGGGTGTAGCCTTCTAAGCCCAAGCAAGCCTCTTTAACGTTCATCATTAAACATTCATAAATGAGGAAGCATGTATAAACATCCATAGGCATATAATATCAACTCATGCATACCATCTACACAACATTGTACGTATATGGAGCTACTTAATATATTAGTGTAACTGCAAACATTTCATTCATCATCAGAGTGCCGCACCTACAGTGCACCATAACATTTACATGTCTCAACACCCTCGGGTGTCCATATCGGCTCTTAAGCCATTACATACATTTTAACATAATAGTTGTAATGTAAAGTGTCCAAACATGGCTACATTAACATAGTATGTTCATAATCCTTTAAAAAACACATTCATAACATAGACGGACTTGTCAGCAAAACATGACCCGACTCATTAGGCATAAAGAGGCTACTAGACACCTAAATAAGGATTGAACGGTTCACGTCTTCGTGACACTGGCTACTAGCAGGAGAGCTATCACTTATCTGCAACAAAAATAGTGAGGAAAAATAATGTGTGAGTCACAAAGACTCCGTGATTGGATATGGGGAAGGGGACAAGCCAGGGATTCAAGTTTTTCATAACTATGCAATTATAAATACATATGATTCACAAATCCTTTCACATTACCATGACGTTCATGAAACATAGCATTTAACTATCCTCTAAATAACATTGCTTGGAAAACATCTTTGCATAAATCATAAGAAACCATTTAATCTTGAAAACCTCATTAAAATCACTTGAGAAGCCAATTCTGCAACAATTTTATCGATACATGCAAGGAATCTATTAATACCCTCGATAATGTATGATTCACACAGAATGCCTCCTTTAGCATTTTGTTGAAGATGTATCGATACATATTTCATATGTATCAATATTTTTGCCATAGAATCCAACTTTCTAGGCATTTTCTTGAATCTAACTCATTCATAAGTCTTTCTAGCAGTAAAGAATCATTTCCTTATTGGTCTCAAATAAATGTGCTAGAGGGCAGTGAATTACACTTTTTGGCTCTTACTAAACTTGATTTCTAATAGGGAGCAAGTACAAGGTCTATGATGAGAAGTTTGATGGAAGATGAAGGAATGATTTAGCAAAGAATGAAAATGAAAGATAAAACAGAGCTGATAATACACAAAAATTTATAGTGGTTCAGTCAAAGACTTACATCCACTACCTTAATTGTTCAACTAAGGATTTTTCAAACTAAATCACTATAAACAGTGAAATTCTCAAGCTTCCACCAAGCTTTTACAATGGCTTTTCATAGGCTCAGCCACAACCTTTAACAATGGTTTTTCCGAGAATCAACTAAAACCTAAAATTAACTTTTCTAGGCTAAGTTAGAACCTATACACTTAATCAAGCTAACCCAAACTTGATCAATCCCCTTAGAGTGGCTCGCATACTCTAAGTAATCAAGGAGAAAAAAAATAAAGAAGTACCTATGATCACTAACCTAATCTGAATGGTACAAGATGAAATGTTTAACTTTATTACAAAGATTAGAGTGAAGTGTAGAAAGTATGTAGAGAGTTTTTGCTATTTTTAAGCTCTTTCTGATCTTGAAAGCCTTCAAAATTAATTCATAGACGTTGGGAGTGCCTTATATACTTAAAAAATCAACTCTAATGGCTGTTAGACAAATTCTAACCTTTGGAAACTATTTGGGGATAGTTCAGCTGTTAATCTGTCTTCTAATGGTTAAATTCAAATTTTCAGACAGAATGCTCTTAGTCGACTAACATTGCTACTTAGTCGATTAAGTCATTTATGTCTCTGAACCTAGTTTCTAATAATAGGCTCGTATACGACTAACACTACTTCTTAGTCGATTAAGTCGTTTCTATCTCTGAACTCAATTTTCTACAGTAAGCTCTTAGTCGAGTAACAATGTCTCTTCGTCGACTAAGTGTTCTCTATTTCACAATCTGCTTGAACCTGCCAACTTTTCTTTTGAATTTTATCCAACCAACTCCTTTGATTATCCAACAAAGAGGCTTTTGTTTTATTACTCAATTGTAGCTCCTTATTCTTATGAGTTTTGATATTTGCTTTTGAATGATCAATATATTATTTAACATTTATTTTTGTCCTGCACACTCAAGTACAAAGTTAGACATAGATAAATGGGAATGTTTTATTATCATCAAAAACTAATGAAGCCAACAATCTCCCCTTTTTTTATGATGACAAAACATTCCTTAATTAAATGCACAATGTCTATTTGTTATTTTTGTTTTGCACCATATTAGCATTTTTCACCCTGAGTGTGTGTTGCCCCGTAATGTATGCATGATCTTTTCAAGTTATTTTATTATCCAAATTAGTAAACTTTTCATTATCAAAAATATGGATTCAGAAATTTTAACAGAGTGTTTTTATTTATGCTAACAGAGCAATCAATAATAAGTAGATAGAATAATATCAACATTATATCTAACTATCATCAGCATCTTGTCAACAAACCACATCCATTCCACAATCAATAATCATTAAACACAAAAAGCATAACAAAAATTAGTTCTTAATAATATGTTGTCATAAACAACCCATCAAAGATAGATTCCTAAATTACCTTTAGATTACTTCTACATTCTCTCCTAAAATTACCTTTACCCTAACCTACTGTCTCCCTTTTTTTGTCATCAACAAAAAAGGGATAATTTTAAGAAGAGTTTGAGGAGGTTGATTCATCTGTTCCAAAAAAGTCATTAAGGGGTTCAAGAGATAGCACAGGTAAGGATTTTTATGGTGAGGAATCAGGAGAAGAGGTGTCTGAAAGTTGAAGAGGTTGCTGAATGGAGGATTGAACTGAAGGTTTAGCTTTTTCAGCTAATTTGAAGGACTTCCTCTTTTTCACGAACTTTGTTTTTATGGCCATGGTCTTTTTGCCTTTTCTAGTAGGTTGGGATTTAGCTTTGGTAGGTGTAGCTACTTGTCTTTCTTTCATTGCTGCCTCCCTTTCTGCTTGTTTTTCTTTGACCATTTAGTGAAAGACATCCATGATTAAAATTTCTTCAGAGCTGATAGGAGATGATTTCTCTACTTGTGGTTCAAAGTTGTCACTGAAGGATCTAATTTCCTTAGTCCCTTCATTAGATTCTTTTTCATTTTCAAGTTCAGGGGTAAGTGATTTCCTCACAAGACCAGATACTGGTTCATCACCTATAGCTTGGAAATTAGGACTCTCTCTTGCTTGTCCTGTTGGAGCTGGACTTGGTGGGTAGGAGTATGTTCAATTGCAGGACCAGAAAGAGATTTCCTTTTGTCCTTCATCAAATTTCCCAACTCTTGTAGCTTTTCTTCAATTTTCTCAATTCGAGTAAACTACTCAGTGAGCTTTCCATCTATCATCATTAATATGTTTAGAATCATCTCATTTGAAATCTGTGAGGGAGTTGTTGTTGTCTGAGTAGGAATGGTTTGCTCATCCTTTTGAGTATCCTTGATAGTCTTGAAGAATTTTTCTCCATACAATTTCTAACCCATCTTTGACAGGCTTTCGGGATAAATAGCCTAATCTTTACTCTTTATTTGATCCATCTCATATCTGAAACTCTAGATACCCTTCTTTTTTGCCCAAAAGGTAATTATATTTCCATAAGGTAAGTGCATTTTGTCAACCCGATATGTTCCTTTCATTCTTTCTATCATGAATCTTCCTAAATAAAGAGGAGCAACATTGAATGCATATTGCATCATCCACATATCTTGAAGACTCACATAGTTAAAGCTTCCACCTTTTCCATGAACTATTGAAGCTAAGAAATAGTACAATATCCTAGTTTGTGGACTTTTAATAAAACTTACATAGCTTTTAGATGAATATCTTTCAATTTTTCCGGTGATTACTTCTCGTAATGATGATGGATCATAATCTTTTGGGATTTCATAGCTTCCCTCATTACACTCAACATGCAGCAATTCTCATAGATCAGAGGCAGTAACCACAAACTCTTTTCCATTCAAAAACATATTTAGACCATCATTCACAATCTCCTCATGATCATCTAGTTCATTCTCATTCTGCGCAATCTCAGCATAAAATACTTTCACCAGATTAGCACTATAGGTTCTGTTCTTAAAAACACTTAATTTCTTAATCTTCATTTTTTTAAAATATTCTAATAATCCTTCTTTAATTTTTGAAACTTCATTAAAGCTGTTCTAGTCAATGTATTTCCCGCATGAGATAGGAGCATTTTCAATTTTCCTAAACCTATCCTCATGAATTTTATTTTTGAATTTTAGGGATGAAGAATTACCTTTTGTAGAGGATTTTCCTTTTTCTTTTTTTTCTTTGATTTTTGTTCTTTTTCTCTCTGTTTCTTTTCAATTTTCATAGTCACCAAAGCAGACTCATCTTTCTTTTACTTTTTCTGAATTTCAGACTATGGACTTTCTTCTATTGGGCCATTTACCCTTTTTCTTTTCTAAGGTATCTTTAGGTAGAAAGGATTTGGCCATCAGTTTTGTTCAATTCAGAGTTAGGATTTTAAGAATTTGAGAAGATTAGGTTTCGGTTTTAGAGGATCGATTTTAGATGAGAGAGAATGAGGAGAGAATGAATTGAGAGATATTATTTTACTTTAAAACGGTTAGACTCCCCCCTTTTTAAATGTGGTCAGTTTCTCTCTTTTTCAAAATTCAAAGATTTGCCTCCCATTTTATTTTTAGTTAATGAATTTTTCCTCTTTTTTTTCTTCACCCGATTACCTGTTTCTATTTCTTTAGATTTTATTATTTTATTTGGGCTTCTTTAATGATCAAGTTTTACCCTTATCTGACTATATCATTTATTAATAGAAACAAAATGCTTTTAGTTGATTAAGTGATGCTCTTAATCAATTAAGTATACACTATTTTACCAGAGAAATGCTCAGAAATTTTCTTAAAGCTCTTGAACACTAACCATTCCTAGATTTCTCCGAATTTCACAAAATCTTTCCCCATTTAAGGGTTTGGTAAATATAGCAGCTAATTGATGCAAGTTGTCGACAAACTCAATCTTAATGTCTCCTTTAAGTATATGGTCTCTAACAAACTAATGTCTAATCTCAATATGCTTTGTTCTTGATTGCTGAACTGGATTTTTTGAGATATTGATTGCACTTGTGTTATCACAAAATATTGGTACATTAGGCATGGTCACTCCAAAATCTTTTAATTGTTGTTTAAATCATAAAATCTAAGATAGCTACTACCTACAAAAATATATTCAGCTTCAACTGTGGAGAGTGCAATAGAGTTCTGTTTCTTACTTGACCAGGACACAAGCATATCTCCCAAAAACTAACATGTACCACTAGTACTCTTTCTATCTATTTTGCTTCCTACAAAATCTGCATCTGAATATCCAAGGAGATTGAAGGATGTTCCTTTAGGATACTATAATTTTAAATTTTGTGTGTCTAAAAGGTACATAAAGATTCTTTTTACTGCTGTTAAGTGTGACTCTTTGGGTTGAGATTGAAATCATGCACATAAGCATAGACTAAATTGAATATCAGGCCTGCTAACAGTTAAATAGAGTAAAGATCCAATCATACCTCTATAAAGTTTTTGATCAACACTTTTTCTTTTCTCATCTATTTCAAGCTTGATAGAGGGACTCATTAGTGTGCTGATTGATTTTAGTTTTAGCATATCAAACTTTTTCATCATGTCTTCAATGTATCTTTCTTGACTAATGAAGATGTCACTACTTGCTTTGTTTGATTTGAAAGTCAAGAAAAAATTCCAGTTCACCTATCATACTCATTTCGAATTCACCCTGCATTTTTTTAGCAAAGTTCTTGCACAAAGCCTCATTAATAGCACCAAATACAATATCATCCACATAAATTTGAACTACAATTAAATCATTCAAGCATTTCTTGATAAACAATGTTGTACCAATACTTCCTCTAATATACCCTTTTTCAACTAAAAACTTTCAAAGTCTTTCATACCATGCTCTTGGAGCTTGTTTTAGTCTATATAAAGCCTTATGTAATTTGAAAACATAATTAAGTTTTTCAAAGTCCTCAAATCTAGGGGGTTGTTTGACATAGACTTCTTCTTGAATAAGTCTATTTAAAAATGCACTTTTCACATCCATTTGAAATAATTTGAAGTTAATGAAACATGCAAATGCAAGCAATAATCTTATGGCTTCTATCCTAGAAATAGGAGCAAATGTTTCATCATAGTCAATGCCTTCTTCTTGGTTATATCCTTGAGCTACTAGCCTAGCTTTTTTTCTAATAACATTACCTTGCTCATCCACCTTGTTTCTAAACACCAACTTTGTGAAAACATTTGGGTGATTTAATGGCCTAGAAAGTAGTGTCTATACTCAGTTTCTTTCAAATTGTTCAAGTTCTTCTTTCATGGCCAATATCCAGCTTTTTTCTTTTTCTGCCTTTTCAAAGCTCTTAGGCTCAATTTGTGAGATGAAAGTTGAGAACTCACATGTTTCTCTAATTCTTTTTCTGGTTTTGACTTCTTATGAAAGATCACCAATGATTTGTTCTTGTGGATGATCTTTGCTAAATATTCAACTCTTTGGAAGATCAATGTGTTGACTTTAAGTTTTTTGTAAAGTTTTTAAAGGTGGAGGTTCTGCTTCTCTTCCAAGTGAAATTTTTTCACTATTTTGCTTATTTTCTAGACTCATTTCTTCCATTTGTCTTTCAAAGTCCTCTACATCATTTTCATCAACAAGAGCTTCTTTTTGCAAGACATTAGATTAATCAAAAATTACATGGATAGATTCTTCAATTGTTAAAGTTCTTTTGTTAAAAAATCTATAGGCTGTTGAGTTCAATGCATATCCGAGAAATATTGCTTCATCACTCTTAGCATCAAACTTTACTAGAGGATGTTTTCCATTATTCAATACAAAACATTTACAGCCAAAGCTTTTAAAGTGAGAAATATTTGATTTTTTAACTTTGTACAATTCATATGCGATTTTTGATATCATGACCCTTATTGATACTCTATAAAGAATGTAGGTTGTTGTGTTAACAGCTTCTACCCAAAAGTATTTTAGTAGATTACTTTCACAAAGCATAGTTCGAGCCATTTCTTTTAAGGTTAGATTTTTTCTTTCTAGAACCCCATTTTGTTGAGGTGTTTTAAGTGTAGAAAAATTATGATTTAACCCCTTTTCATTACAAAATTTTTCAAAATCATCTCCCTCAAACTCACCTCCATGATCACTCCTAATACTAACAATGACAAGTCCTTTTTTATTTTGAACCCTCTTACAATTATTCGTAAATGCAAGTAATGCCTCATTTTTGTGTGCAAGGAAGTAGACCCAAGTGTTCCTAGAGTAGTCATCAACTATCACAAAGCCATATGATTTGCCTCCTAAACTAGTTGTGTTAATTGGACCAAATAAACCAATGTACAATAGTTCAAGAGGCCTAGAGGTTGAAATAATCTTTTTGGTTTTAAAGGATGATTTAACTTGTTTACCTAGTTGACAAGTATCACAAATCTGATCATTTTCAAATTTAAGTTCAAGCAATCTTATAACCAGATTTTTTCTCACCAATTTTGAGATGGTATGCACGTTCACTTGTCCAAGTCTCCTATGCCATAACCAGCTATCATTTCCATCATTTGCCATAAGACATGTTTCACAATTAATCTTAAGATCTTCAAGAGATATAACATACATATTCTTGATTCTTTTTCCTATGAATGAAACTTTATTGGTACTAATGTCTATCACTTCACATTTATATGAATCAAAACATACCTTAAAGCCTTTATCATACAATTGATTGATACTTAATAAATTGTGTTTTAAACCTTTAACAAGAAACACATCACTAATTTGAGCTTGAGAATTCTTACAAATAGTTCCTATACCATAAATTTTACCTTTTGAGTCATGTCCAAATGATACAGTGCCTCCCTTTTTCTTGTCCAGCTGAGCAAACAACATTTCGTTTCCAGTTATGTGTCTTGAGTAGCCACTGTCCATGTACTATGGTTGCTTCTCCTTTAGTTGAGCTCTTGAACATATGTATTTTTTATTGGGCTCAACCTACAAGACAGATTTTTAGTTTTTCTTAACAAGTACCCATACCTTGATGGGTTCTTGAAGGTTAACTGCTATATAAGATCCTTTTGAAACCCAAATCCTTTTTGTTTTCTGCATGCTTCTTTTTCTATAATAGTTATAAGATAGGTGACCAAGTTTATCACAAATATAACATCTAAAAGAGACAATATCAGAATTTTTCTTAAAGTATATATTTCTTCTTGATGTTTCTTTCCTCATACTTTTAAGAGTAGTATTTTCATCAATAGTTTTTTGCAAAGCTTCAGTTTTGTTTTCTAATTTCAATTTCAGAATTTCATAATCTGTTTTTGAATGTTCAAGTTCAATTTGAAGTAAATTTCTTTATTCAAAAACAGAAAAAAAATCATGTTTTATCTTTTCTAAATCATTCCCAAGAGATGTAGTTTTTCTTTTCAAAGTCTTGTATTTTGATGCAAGTGTTTTAAACTCATCATAAAGACATTCATATTCTTCTTGAAGTTCATCAATAGAAATATCACAAGGAGTAGAGGATACCTCGAATTTATCATTTCTTGCCATCAAACATAAATTTACTCTTTCTTTAACTTTTTTCTTCTTCAACATTTGTGCTTGAAACATCACTATCAGACCAGGTTGTAGCCACCATTGCCCTCTTCGATTTTTTGATTTTCTCAAGAGTTTTTTCCTTCAGCAATGGGCATTCTAACCTGTAGTGTTCAAACTTCTTGCATTCAAAGCATATAACCTCTTCCTTTTTGTTGGGCTCATTTTTATTTTTGGTTTTCCATGAAGAACCTTGATCTCTTCTGTACCTTTTCATAGTCAATCTCCAGTCTCTTTATCCCATAAGTTTTTTGGATCTTCTTGCTACCATAGCCAATTCTTCATCATCATCACAAGATAAGTTGTCCAATTCTTCTTCAAGAATGCTTGTTTTTAAGGCAATGTTTTTGTTCTTTTCTTTTGCTTCTCTTATCTTTTTCTTTCTCTTCCTTAAGCTCCAGCTCATGAATGAAAAGAGACCTATAAATTTCATCAAGTTTGATGATATTTAAGTCCTTGGCGTCATGAATAGTAGTCACTTTTGGCTTCCAATTTTTAGATAGGCTTCTAACAAATCTTTTGGCAATTTCATGTTCAGGAATTGGTTTGCATAGCTGACTGAGTTTATTTGTGATGTTAGTGAACCTATCAAGCATGCTAGTGATATCTTCACCAGGTTCCATTTTAAACATCTCATAGTTATGGGTTAGCAAAACTATTTTGGACTCCTGAACTTGAGAAGTCCCTTCATGGATAATCTTAAGTTTGTCCCACACCTATTCAGCTATGGTACAGCTTGACACTTTGTTAAACTCAGTGAGAGTTAGGACACAATGCAAAGTGTTTATTGCCTTAAAGTTTGCCTGAACCCTTTTAGTTTCAGTTTCAATCCATTTACTCTATGGCTTAGAAATCATTTCATTGGTCACTACATTTATGGTCGAGGGGATAAAGGGTCCATCAGTGATGACATCCCATATTTCATAGTTTATTGCCCTTATGTAGATAGACATTCTAGTGCTCCAATAGGGGTAGTTTGATCCATTAAACAGAGATGGTGTGTTTGTGGATTGTCCCTCAATAACTATAGATTTTTGAAGAGCCATTTGGATCTCCCTTAGGATGTTAAGTTTTAAGAATGAGGGATCTAACTCTGATACCACTTGTTGGTTCTAAATAAATATGTTAGGGGGGTGAATAGCACTTTTTGGCTTTTACTAAACTTGATTTCTAATTGAGAGTAAGTAAAAGGTCTATGATGAGAAGTTCGATGCAAGATGAAGGAATGATTTAACAAAGAATGAAAATGAAAGATAAAATAGAGCAGATAATACACAAAGATTTATAGTGGTTCGGTCAAAGACCTACATCCACTACCTTGATTGCTCAACCAAGGATTTTTCAAACCAAATCACTATAAACAGTGAAATTTCCAAGCTTTCGCCAAGCTTTTATAATGGCTTTTCATAGGCTTAGCCACAACCTTTAATAATAATTTTGCTTGGGATCAACCAAAACCCAAAACTAACTTTTCTAAGCTGAGTTAGAACTTATACACTCATCAAGCTTAAGCAAGCGTTGTCAATTTCTATATAGAGTGATTGGGACACTCTAAGTAATCAAGGAGAACAGAAATAAAGACAGTACCTATGGTCCACTAACCTTGATCTGAATGTGTACAACAGTGAAGTGCTTAACTCTATTACAAAATTGGAGTGAAGTGCAGAAAGTATGCAAAGAGTTTTTTGCTATTTTTAGGCTCTTTTTGTTCTTGGAAGCCTTCAAAACTGATTCATAGCTGTTGGGAGTCCCTTATATACTTGAAAAATCAGCTTTAATGGCTGTTAGATAGATTCCGACCGTTGGAAATAGTTTAGGGATAGTTTCAGCGATTAATCTATCTTCTAGTGCTTAAATTCAAATTTTCAGACAGAATGCTCTTAGTCAACTATCATTGTTACTTAGTCAATTAAGTCATTATGTCTCTGAACCCAATTTCTGCCAGTAAGCTCTTAGGCGACTAACACTACTTTTTAGTCAATTAAGTCATTTTTGTCTCTGAACTCAGTTTTTGGCAGTAAGCTCTTTGTCGAGTAACAATATCTCTTGGTCAACGAAGTGTTCTCTGTTTCACAATCTACTTGAACCCGCCAACTTCTCATTTGAATTTTATTCAACCAACTCCCTTGATTATCCAATAAAGAGGCTTTTATTTTATTGCTCAATTGTAACTCCTTATTCTTATAAGTTTTGATATTTGCTTTTGAGTGATCAATATATTATTTAACATTTATCTTTGTCCTGAACACTCAAGTAGAAAAGTTAGACATAGATAAATAGGAATGTTTTACTATCATCAAAAACTAATGGAGCCAACATTCCTAAGCTAAGGTTCTACCTAACCAAGCCAATATCATCACATTACAGTGTGAATAACATCATCAATACTCATATAATCATAAACCAGGCATTTAAGCATAAATCATGAAGAAACACTCGTTCAATCATATCTCTAACTCATTAATCTCATTCATCATAACATTTTAACTATGAGTGGGTTTGCCCCATTTTGACGAATAGTGGTTTAACCCTAACTATTTTGGGTTCTTAACTTGCTCTCGTGCACAACACATCGGCCTCATCCACAATCTATTGAGTGGTCCCACTCCATTTGAACGGGTAGTGGACAAAGTCCTCACTATCATCTAGTTCACCTCGTGTGGACAATCATCATAGTTATGTGAGTGGCACTTCGGCCTCACCTATGGTCATCATAAGATCTCCTAAACTTTGGATCTCATGGCATCATGAACATATAACATTTCATAAATCATCATCATGCTTAGCCCATAGTGTGTATAATTAACTCAACATATACATCTCATGGTATGCATTTCATAACCTCATAAATCATTCATATGCTTAGCCCATTGTGTATATGACTAACTCAACACATACATCTCATGGCATGCGTTTCATAACCTCATAAATCACTCACATACTTAGCCCATAGTGTATATGACTATCTCAGCACATACATCTCATGGCATACATGTTACAATCATATAAATGAAACTCATGCATCCAACACTCTTATCATGCTACATCGTAACTAACATGTGCATAATAGCATTCATACATTAACCATGGAAATATCTCATACCCACACTAGCTCGGAGGCCAGAGTAATCAAATGGACTACAAACATGAAAGGGCTTGTCCCCTCTCATTGAAAACTATTACATAGTAGCATATTTACATATATAGTAGATTTGTAACTAATTTGAATTCATTGTGTCACACATATCACAATCATTATCAAATCAAGTCATTTGAACATTTCCTTGAAAACTTCATAAAAACTTGTAGTTCAAATCCTTTAGTAAACCATTTGTGGAAATAATTTTCAACATGCTTAAACAACCATTTCTATAAAAATCATGCTAATTTTATATATTAAAATACTTGAAAAGATGTATCCACTCACCTATTTAGAGATTCAATTTCCTAGGTCTAATTACAACTCCATTTCGGCGTAATTCGTGGAGTTTTCAAGCGTTCCTATCACACAAAAATCATCACAATCATTTCCTAATAAAAAAATCTTATAATAATAATTCTAGGTATTTTTAAAACTACTCGCTTTTTGCAACTCTAATTTTCTAGCTAAAACCCATGCTTAGAAACCTATAAATCTTCTATTCTTAACTTAGGTGAGCTTAAATGTTTAAGAAAATCATAAAACCTTTAAACTTCAATCACTAACCAAAATTTGGGCAATAAAACTATTATTTAAGTTCTGAAAATCTAAGACCAAATCATTTAAAAGCTAAAAATTTCACCATTTTGAGTTTAAAAATTTCACTATTATTTAAACTAAACTTTAGAATCATACAAATGGAGTTTTGAGTTGAAAATGAGTTGGAAGAGCTTAAGAGTTGGGGTTTACCTTGCAAATGTAGTTGAGCATTGCCAACCCTCGAAAAATGTGGTGTATTTAGAAGCTAGAGTGTGAAAGTACATTTTTACCCTTTTTATTTTTTTAAAATCGATGAAATGTATTGATACATTGGCCCATGCATCAATACATTTAATTCTGGAGAAAATGCATCGATACATCATAAACATGAATCGATACATGTTCATTAAAAACTCTTTCTAGGCTAAATGTATCTATACATCATGAACACATCGATGCATTTGAGAAAGAATGTAGTTTCTAAGAAAATGTCTTCATTTTTATTTCTTTCATTTTCACTCTCCATTTACTTGAGATATTTAATGTAAATAAGCAAACACCCCCCATTTGGATTCAATAAAAGTATCAAAAAAATAAAAATCCAAAAGAATCAAAACTTAAATTTTAGTTTCAAGAACAAATTGAAAAAGTTTGATTGAAATTTAATTTGCGACTCCGATTTGCCATAGAAAACGTACTCCAAAAAATATGAAAAAATCTTTTTTGGTCATCTAAAAATCAAAGGAATCATTACTGCTATATTTTATTTCTAAAAGATTGTTTTATAAAAATCACATATTTTGACCTTTTACAGACTTAGAAAATTTTCTGCTTCAAAAGTGACAGACAACGAAAAATTGTCAATGAATTCTTTTAAAGGTTAAAACTAAGTTTGATAATCAAAATATATAATCTATATGCTTACTTAAGGGTTTCCTAACTTACCCTCTCACTCAAAGTGGCATTTCACATTCTTCCCCCTTTATGAAAATTCATCCTTGAATTTTAATTAATGTACTTCATGGAAAAAGTTTAGAAACGTCGCTCGCATGTCATCCTTGACATCCCAAGTCACCTCCTCATTCGAGTGATTGCACCATTATACCTTAATCGAGGCCATCTCTTTAGAGCGTAACTTCTTCACTTTGTTATCTAGTATGGCTATCGACACCTCCTCATAAGTTAAATCGCCTTCCAACTATAGGGACTCATGTTGTATCATATGCAATGGATTCGATTGGTACTGTCGTAGTACCAAAACATGAAACACAGGATAAATGCTAGCAAGATTCTACGAAAGTGCCAGTCGATAAGCCATTGCACCAATTCCTTTTAGAATCTCAAAAAATTGAATATACCTAAGACTTAGCTTGCATT
Organism: Theobroma umbraticum; assembly: GCF_002168275.2. Classification (NCBI taxonomy): domain Eukaryota; kingdom Viridiplantae; phylum Streptophyta; class Magnoliopsida; order Malvales; family Malvaceae; genus Theobroma; species Theobroma umbraticum. The sequence goes on along the minus strand of NW_018397257.1, from coordinate 966,383 downwards.
TCTTGTCAAACCTCATAATGACTTTGCTTGGCAAAACTCTCAAGAACACATGGTCACCAACCCCAAACTCTAACTCTTGACATCTATGGTCGACATATGACTTTTAACAACTCTGTGCCACCAACATCTTCTCTTTAATCAACTGAATCTTATTAGTGGTTTCTTAAACTATATGCAGTCCAAGTAACTTTCTTTCATAGACCTCAAACCAACATATGGGCAATCTACATCTACCTCCCTAAAATACTTCGTAAGGTGCCATCTGAATGCTATTATTGTAGGAAAACTCAATTAATGGCAACTGTCGATTCCAAGAAAGCCCAAAGTCTATACACAAGCAATCAACATGTCCTCTAGTGTTTGAATGGTCCTCTTAGACTGTCCATTTGTCTGTTGGTGGAAACTAATACTAAAATTCAATTTAATTCCTAAAACTTCTTGTACTTTCCCCCAAAATGGACTAGTAAACTGTGTGCCTCTATTTAAGACTATAGTGACTGAAACTCTATGCAATCACACTATCTTATCAATGTATAACTTGGCGTATTGTGCTACTCCATAGGTGGTCCTCATTAGTAAGAAATGAGTGGACTTAGTTAGTATATCCACAATCACCCATATGGAATCATGCCTTTTTCTCGTGTGAAGTAACCCAATCATAAAATCCATAAAGATATGCTCTCACTTCCATTTTGGGACTAGTGATGGCTGTAGCAATCTGACAGGCCTTTAATGCTCTACCTTAACCTGTTGGGACACTAAACACTTAGCACAAACTTAGCTACATTCCTCTTAAGGCCTTCCGACTAGTACATTTCTCTTAAATAATGGTACATCTTGGTAGTGCCTAGATAAATAATATATGCTACCACGTGGGCCTTCTCTAAAATCTCATTTCAAATTATCAACATCTGGCACATACACTCTAGATCTATAATGAAGTAATCCATCGGTGCCTTTAGTAACCATTTGCCTTTTCCTCCATTAAGGATCCTTTAAAGCTCTAGTCACAAAATCATCCTTGCCTTAGGCTTCTTTGATGCGATCCATCAACATCAGTCTTACCCTAAAATGGACTAATAATGCATCTATTTCATCAACCTCAAATCGAACGCCCATATTACCCAACTTGTGCATACATTGCACTATGTATCTCGTCTCAACTGTGGTATGGGCTAAACTCCCCGTAGATTTTTAACTCAAAGCATCCACCACCACGTTGGCTTTATCGCGATGATACAATATGGTGTAATCATAATCCTTAAGCAACTCCATCCATCGATGTTGCCTAAGGTTAAGATCTCTTTGCTTAAAAATATACTTGAGACTCTTATGATTCGTGTACATGTCACACATCTCACCATACAAATAATGCCTCTATATCTTCAAGACAAACATTATAGAAGCTATCTCTAAATCATGTGTGGGGTAATTGTGCTCATGTTTCTTGAGCTATCTCAATGCATATGCTATCACATTTCCATGTCGCATTAGCACACGTCCAAGTCCTACTCATGATGTGTTGCAATAAGCTATATAATCCCTTGTACCACAAGGCAAACTCAACACCGGAGCTATGGTAAGACAAGTCTTGAGCTTCCTAAAGCTCTTTTCATTTGCATTTGTCCATATAAACTTGATACCTTTCTATGTCAACTTAGTCATAGGAGCTATTATCTTAGAGAAATCCTCAATGAATCTTCTATAATATCTAGCCAATCCTATCTCAGTCACTAAAGTAAGCCTTGGCCATTTATCAACAACCTCAATCTTCTTTAGGTCCACCATCATACACTCCTTAGATACTAAGTGGCCCAAAAAGCTAACACTTTCAAGCCAAAACTCACACTCAGAGAACTTGGCACATAACTTGTACTCTCTCAAAGTTTGGAGCACTATCTTCAAATGTTACTCATGTTCCTTTCTATTCTTTGAGTATATCAATATATCATCCATAAAGAATACCACAAAGTTATCCAAATATGACTTGAACACTCAGTTCATCATATCCATAAAAGCAACTAGGCATTTGTAAGCCCGAATAACATCACCAAGAACTCTTAATGCCCATACCTAGTACAAAAAGCAATCTTAGGCATATCCTCTTGCCTAATTCTGAACTACTGATAGCCTAACCTCAAGTCAATCTTAAAAACCTTTGGGCTTCCTGGAGCTGATCAAACAAATCATCAATGTGTGGTAATAGATACTTATGCTTCATTGTCACCTTGTTCAACTATCGGTAATCTATACATAGTCTTATTTATCAATCCTTTTTTTTTATGAATAGCACCGATGCACCACATGGTGACACACTAAGATGAATGAATCCCTTGTCCAACAATCCTCTAACTGATCCTTGAGCTCTCTAAGCTCAATTAGTGCCATTTAGTAAGGTGGTAGTAAAACTCTATGTCTCTATCTGGTGGTAATCCTGGCAACTCTTTGGGAAACACATCAATGAACTCCCTCATAACTGGCACGTCGACCAATTCACCCACCACCATCTTGATGTCCTTAACCAAAGGTAAGAACCCCTAACATCCATGAACACTCAATCTTCTAGCCTTCAACATTAAAGTCATACAATCTGTCACCATACTACGATCCCTTTGGATACTAAATGGTTTCTCCCCTAAATAGTTAATGTGTACCACCTTATAGTTCCAATCAACACTAGCATAATTGGGTGATAACCAGTCCATACCCAATATCGTATCAAACTCTAACATGTCTAGTAAAACTAAATTTACTGAAGTGTCCCTGCTCTCAATTTAGACCGTACAATCTCTATACATATGCCTTGCCATGAATGCCTCCTTCAAGGGCATGGTAACTACTAAGTCTTGCTCCCTCTTGAAGCGTTCTATACCTAATTTGTATGCAAAGTATGGGTATACAAATGAATGCATAGCACCAGGGTCATACAAGACACATGTATCAATAGAATAAATGGGTAGTATACTTGTAACATTGCATTGAATGCTTGTGCATCTTGCTAGGTCAAAGCATAAACTCTAGCCTATCCTCAATCAATTGTCCCTTGGGCTCTAAATCTTTTGCCCTGGGATGAATTACCAGTGCTTCAACCCCTATCTCCTTCAACCTCTCTTCTAGCTTGAGCGGCTATCGATAGGGCAAGGTAAACTGGCTGTGCCTGTCCCTATGTCGATCCTTAAATCTTCTGACCATTAAGACAAACTCTAGTAAAATGGCCAGTCAACCCACATGAATAACAAGAGGTCGATCTTGGGAGACATTGCAGTTTATGCCTCTTACCACATGAAAAACATAATGCTCTATCTCCTTAAGACTATCTTGTGGCCTATTGCCTTAGTAATTTGGCAACCTTTTTACTCTTCATAAAGTACCACTAGAGCCACTCCCCTGTTGGGTTGTTTGTGAACCTCTCTTTTAGGCCTCAATCTTAGCCCTTTTAGGCTTATCCTGACCTCCTATAATCTCCATATCCTTCATTCTAGCCTTTAAGCATAGTTCACTACCTTAAAGTAATTAGTGAACTCATAGGGCATTATGGCCTTATATAGAGTTCATACCAATCCATTAATGAACTTCATAACCCTTATCTCCTTTATAGCCACTAAGTAGGATACATATCGAGACAACTCAATAACTTAATACTGTACTCTAGCACTGTCATACCCAAAATCTATACCAACATCTCGAATTCATGGGCTCTAGCCTTCTTGAGATTGACAGGTAGAAAATGCTTTAAAATAGCTATACTAAACTCTTGCCATGAAATCGGTGCAACCCTCGATGCTTTACCTCTACGTAACTGATTATAGCACTGCTTGGCTGTTCTACCCAATCTATATGCAGCTAACTCCACCATTCAACTGTTAGTGCAACTCTAAGCATTGCATATGACCTCAATGTCATCCAAGAAATCATGGGCATCTTGTGATACATTTGATCTAGAAAATGTAAGAGGTTTTAGCTTCATTAACTTTGATAATTATACCTTGGTCCCAACTTTAACCATGCTAGCCTGTGGCTAGTCATCCTGACTCTATGACCCGAACGATGCCGAAATAATAGGACAATCATCACCTCATCACCTTTGATCCAAGATTTCTTGAGCAAGAAGCTCTATGGTTTGACTAACTCCCTATAAGCTGTAGCTAAATCTTCTAAAGTTATTACCTTAGCTATAGGCGTTGTTACGTAAATGCCTATCCTTTAAACACTACTTTAGGACCCTGCCCTTCTATATTTGCATTAGTGGGGATATTAGTCCTCTTCGAAATGTCAACCTTATCATGTTTGCCATAGCCCCTAGGAATGGGCTTACATAGTCTATTAGTAGTTTCTACGGAAGCCCTGTGTTCTACCGCACCTCTAGCACTAGCTCGTGTCCTAGGTGACATATCTCATCTAGACAAGAGCAATGTATACTATAAAACTCAACATTATATATGCACAACAATACTAGACATATCTCTTAAGCATCTAGTTGATGGACAAACAAGAAATTATATGCGAGTCTCTATATCTGTGCCCGAGTACACAAAACAAAAACAAGATTCCTACATATGACTCCAACATTCCGTTGACAGCCAAAGAATACCTAGGACTATATGAACCTAGAACTCTGATACTAATTTTGTCACATCCAATTTTATGGTGGAACATGACCTGCGCATGAACCCAAACGGTATGGCCCACTAGGCCTAAGCAAGCATTCTTAATGTTTATCATTAAGCATTCATCAATGCAAAAGCATACATAAACAACCATAAGTATACAATATAAACTCATGCATACCATCATACGTAACATTGCACATATGGAACTACTCAATATATTAGTGTAAGTGCAAACATTTCATTCATCATCAAAGTGACACACTCCTAGTGCACCATAATATTTACATGTCTCAACACCTTCTGGTGTCCATATGGGCTCTTGAGCTATTATATACATTTTAACATAACATTCGTAATGTAAAATGCCCAAAAATTGGCTACATTAACATAACATGTTATAATCAACTAAAATCACGTTCATAGTTTGTAAACATAAACATAACATAGACAAACTCATCAGCGGAACATGGCTCAACTCATTAGGCATCACGACGCTGCTAGACACCTACCAATAAGGATTGAACGAATCATGTCTCGATGACACTAGCTACTAGCAAAAGAGCTATCACTAATCTATAACAAAAATAGTGAAGGAAAATAACATTAGTCACAAAGACTCCATGAATGGATACGGGGAAAGGGGCAAGCTAGGAAAAATGAGTTTTTCGTAACCATGAAATGATAAATACATATGATTCACAAATCCTTTCACATTACCATGATGTTCATGAAACATGGCATTTAATCATCGTCTAAATAACATTGCATCGAAAATATCTTTGCATAAATCATTAGAAACCATTTAATCTTGAAAACCTTATTAAAATCACTTGAAAAGCCAATTCTGAGACAATTTTGTGGATACATTCTAGAATGGATCAGTACATGCCAGGAATCTATCGATACCCTTGGTATTGTATTTATACATTTCACATAAAATGCCTCTTGTAGCATTCTATTGAAAATGTATTGATACAAACTTCATATGTATCAGTACTTTAGCCATAGAATCCAACTTTTTAGGCATTTGTTGGAATCTAACTCATTCATAAGTCTTTCTAGCAATAAGGGATCATTCCCTAAGCTAAGGTTTTGTCTAACCAAGCCAATATCACCACATTATAATGTGAATAACATCATCAATACTCATATAATCATAAACTAGGCATTTAAGTATAAATCATGAAGAAACACTCATTTAATCATATCTTTAACTCATTAATCTCATTCGTCATAACATTTTAACTATGAGAAGGTCTACCCTATTTCGACAAATAATGGTTTAACTCCCATTCTTTTGGGTTTTTAACATGTTTTCATGAATGGCACATTAGACTTATCCATGATCTATCGAGTGGTCTTACCCCACTTAGGCGGGTAATGGACAAAGTCATCACTACCGTCTAGTTCACCTTGCGAGAACAATTATCATAATTATGTGAGTGGCACTTCGGCCTCACCCACGATTATGATAAGATCTCTTAAGCTTAGGATCGTTCTCATCTCACACTTTCATCATGAACATATAACATTTCCATAAATCATCATCATGCTTAGCCCTTAATGTATATCACTAACTCAACACATACATCTCATGGCATATATTTTATAACCTCATAAACCATTCACGTGCTTAACCCATAGTGTATATGACTATCTCCACACATACATCTCATAACAGACATGTTAAAAGCTCATAAATGGAACTCATGCATCCAACATTCTTATCATGCTACATTGTATCTAACATGTGCATAATAACATTCATACATTAACCATAGAAATATCTAGTACCCACACTAGCCCAAGGGTTGAAATAATCGAGTGGACTATAAATATGAAAGGGTTTGTCCCTTCTTGTTGAAAACTATTACATAGTAGCATATTTACATACGTAGTAAATTTGTAAACAATTTGAAATTCATTATGTCACACACATCACAATCATTATCAACATAAACTCATAATGTGCTAGCAAAGATGAGTTTCATAAACTCATAATCCACA
>NW_018397257.1:959541-959756 GCF_002168275.2 Theobroma umbraticum | reverse complement strand
GGGCTAAAAAGGAATCAAGTGAATGAAAATTGTTTTTCTTCACAAAAGGAACGACAAGAAAAGAGTTTCTAATCTGTCATTCCTTTCTTTTTCAATCTTTTCTCTCTTATTTTGTTTGGAGGCTATAGCAAGGTATTGATACCTTGGATTAATTTTAAATGCTAATTACAAAACTATTTTGTAATTGCAAATTAATCCAATAATTTGAATAAATA
>NW_018397257.1:959404-959519 GCF_002168275.2 Theobroma umbraticum | reverse complement strand
CCCAATTAACTTAATTATTTAATTTAATTAATTAGACCCAATAACTTAATTAAACAAATTTAATCAATTAGGCACAATAACTTGATTAAATAATTTAATCAATTAGGCCCAATAA
>NW_018397257.1:952784-959394 GCF_002168275.2 Theobroma umbraticum | reverse complement strand
CAAATTTAATTAATTAGGCCCAATGACTTCTTTAATTTAATTAATTAGGCCTAATGACTTAATTAAACAATTTAATGAATTAGGCATAACTTAATTAACTAATTTTAATCAAGTGCTTGAGAAGCTCAGAACTTCTAATTTGATTAAGTCCAACTTAATCACCTTTCCCATTTTATTTTCAACATTCATTTTAGGTGTGTGAGCTATTAGGTTTCTAACATGTTGACAATGAACTCACTATAATTCTTAAGTTAACCTTAGAATTAGATAAATTTAAACTATTTTAAATTTATCATTAATCAAGTTAACTACCTAGAGTTCATAGACAAAGATTGGATCTACCAATTCATCATGGCCACCCAAATGTTAGAAGAGTCAAGATGGTTTGACTCAACCTTTCAGTGATCAACCTTTTAGCATAATTCATTCCCTTATCATATATCCCAAAGATGATAAGAGCATGGTGTAGTGTCTACTCTTATCGATCTCCATATTCGTTCTTAAAGTTTGATCATCAGCTTTATAAAGACTTGTGAAACTCCTTTCATAATCTTCAAGTCGCCTTGGCCAAGGACTTCAATAAGCTAATATCAACCAAGAATAGTTAGGATATGTCCCCTGCATCACTTGGGGTGATGATTTTTATTTTGACCACTCATTTGCCTTCACATGCTTCATGCTATACCCAAAAGTATCTTGTTTTGGCATCTTTGGTTAGGCACCCGTAGGGATAAAATCAAAGCATAGGACTCCACACATAAGACAACCTGGTGTCTCAAGTCTAGGGAGTATTTACACAACTGACACATGAGAAGTATTGCATAAACACTTGAGTGAAATACCAAATGCACTTCTCACGGCGGGTCATGTTTAGAGAACTTGCTCTCCTTGGTAAGCACTTACATTCTAGTTCCAAGTATCTCTATACTTCAACCTATGAGATCGGTTGCTTACTTTTTAAGTAAGGAGTATAGAATGTACTAGTCTGTAGGCATCATTGATGTCCAGTTTCAATGATACATTGACCAGGAACATTTTTTAGATTACGCTATGATGCATAAAGATTTCATAACTGTAACCCATTATAGTTTCCTTGCAAGGCATATTAATCTCATGGACTTTATCCAATTAGACTTTATAACTTATTATAATTGATGTCTTATTGATGAAGGAAACCTTTAATCATTCAATATGAATAATGTTGTTGCATGATTGAAATCAAGCCTTAAACAATTGCAATTGGCTGCAGGGCTCATCCCAACATTTTCAAACGTTTCTATCATTCAAAAATCATCATGATCATTTCTTAGAATAAAAATCTTGTAATAATCATTTTAGGTACTTTTAAAACTACCTAGTTTTAGCAAAACTAATTTTCTAGTTAAAACTCATACTTAGAAACCAATAAATCTTCCATCCTTACTTTAAGTGAGCTTTACATGCTAAACAAAATCATAAAACCTTTAAACATCAATCACCAATAGAAAATTTTGGTAATAAAGAAACTATTTAAGTTCAGAAAATCCAAGACCAAAAGATTTAAAAGCTAAAAATGTTATCTTTATCCATAAAAACCTAAAACTATGTTTTAAAATAAAAAAATGGAGTTTTGAGTTAAAAATGAGTTGGAAGAGCTTAAAAATTAAGGTTTTACCTTGCAAATGCAACTAAAAGTTGCCAATCCTAAAAAAATGTGGTATATTCACCAATAGAAAATTTTGGTAATAAAGAAACTATTTAAGTTTAGAAAATCCAAGACCAAAAGATTTAAAAGCTAAAAATGTTATCTTTATCTATAAAAACCCAAAACTATGTTTTAAAATCATAAAAATGGAGTTTTGAGTTAAAAATGAGTTGGAAGAGCTTAAGAATTAAGGTTTTACCTTGCAAATGCAACTGAAGGTTGCCAATCCTCAAAAAATGTGGTATATTTATAAGTTAGGGTGTGAAAATATTTTTACCCCTTTTATTTTCTAAAATCAATGAAATGTATTGATACATTGGCTCGTGTATCAATGCATTTGGTTTTGCAGAAAATGTATCGATACATGTTCATTAGAAACTTTTTTCTAACCTTAATGTATCGATACATTTGAGACAAAATGCAGTTTCAAGGCAAATTGCCTATAGAAACCTACCCTACTTAGTTACATTAAGTACCATTTAAATAAATGTCCTTATTTTACTTCTTTCCTTTTTAATCTCCATTTACTTAAGATATTTAATGTAAATAAGCAAACTCCCCATTTGGATTCAATAAAAATATAAAAAAAATCAAAATCCAAAAGAATTAAAGTCTAAATTTTGGTTTTATGAACAAAACCAAAAATTCAACTGCAATTAAATTTGTGACTCTGATTTTCCATAGAAAACATACTTTAAAAATTATGAAAAAATCATTTTGGGTCATCTAAAAATCAAAGGAATCATTACCATCATTTTTTATTTTCAAAAGATTGTTGTATAAAAATGTCATATTTTGACCTTTTACAAACTTAGAAAATTTTTGCTTTAAAAGTGACAAACAATAAAAGGTGTCAATGAATTCTTTTGAAGGTTAAAACTTAGTTTAATGTTCAAAATATGTAATCTATATGCTCACCGAAGGGTTTTTAACTTATCTTTTTGCTCAAGGTGGAATTTCACAAGACTAAATTAATGACTACTGTTTTACCTTTGTTCTGATTTTTCTGTGTTACAATCTCCTTTTCTTTTTTCCATGCTGATTCAACTTCTTGTTCTTTTGTTTCATTTACCTTTTCTTGATTAGCTACAACTTCCTTAAGTATTTCAATAATGAAGTCAGAAAGCAATATCATTTCAGATTCTTTAAGGGATTCTACATCTGGTTTTGTAGTCTTTGGTTTTGCTTCATTTTCTTTTTCTTGCCCAATTGCACTTACCATTTCCTGTTAAGCTTTATCCTTTTCTTTTCTCCCTATTTCCTTATTAACACCCAGTTTTGCCTCAACTTTATTTGTCATTTTTTCTTTCTCAAGTGCCAATATTGGACTTTCAAAAGGATTCATATCTATATATGTCTCAGCAACTTCATTTTTAGGTGTCACCTCATTATTTTGAACCTCTTTTTCTGTTTCAATGTTAGGATCAGAGGCATAGGTTACAAACTATTCTATTTTTATCCTTTCATTTGAAGAGCTTACAATTCTAGCTTGATCTTTGGATGCAAGGATTTAGTTTCTTTTTGTTTGAGAAGTAAGTTCTCAAGATTCTGTAGTATTTCTTCCATTTTTATGATTCTCTTAGTTTGCTCAATAAGTTTACCATCAATCCTCATTGCAAATTGAGAATCATTACATTAGGAATAGAAGGTTCACTTGTCTTGGATGGAGGTGTGGAAGGAGTTTTAGCATTTGGTGTTGTTGGTCCACCCTTGAGAAGTTTAATGCATTATTTACCAGTAAGTTTATATCCCATCTTTTGTAATCCTCTAAGAAAGATGCCCTGATCCTTGCTCTTGGTACAATCAGCTTCGAACCTAATGTTGTAGATTCCTTTCTTTTTAACTAATGAGGAGATAATTTACCAATATGGTAAGTTAGTTTTATGTCCTAGGTAGGTTCTTTTCATCTTATATATCATGTATCTATCTACATTCAGAGGGACCTTATTTACTGCAAATTCCATTAACCGCATATCTTGATAGCTAACATAACTGAAACTACTATTTCTCCCATGCATTGCAAGAGCCAGGAAATAATGAAAAGTCTTCATTTGTGCCCTTTTTATATCACTTGCATAACTCTTTAAGGGGTATTTTTCTTTTCTCCTTATGATCATTCCCCACATAAGTGATGGGACATAGCATAGAGGGATTGATCATTCTCCTACTTGATACTCTGTTTTTAGTAGCTTTCCAATATTAGCAATAGTGATTTTAAATTTTTTCCCACTTAAGAACACATTCAGCCCATCTTCCATAAACTTATCAAGACTTTCCAACTCATCCCTATCCAAGGCAATGCTAAAGTAAAATTCCTTAACTAGGGTAAGGCTATAAGACCTATCTCCAAAGGTACTTAGATCATTTATTTTAAGTTCATCAAAAAACCTAGATAAATCAAACTTAACTGAAGGGGTTTCATCAAAACTTTCCCAATCAACAAATTTTTCACATGATATATGCATTTTCTATTTTCTTAAGCCTATCATCATGTGCTTTGTTTCTAAACCATGAGGTTGAAGTGTTACCCTTTTCAATTAAGGGTCCTTTTGTTGTTGGTTCTTTCAATTTTACCCCCTATTGGTTCAGATTTGAGCTTTTCTTTCCAAATGTTAACTGTTGATTCATCTTGCCTTTCTTTAGAGTTTTAGGAGTTAGAGACTCCTCTGTTAGTTTTTCTCCCTTTCCTTCTTTAAAAGTTTTGCCAATTTGTGATGCTTTGACCATCGATGAAGGTGATTTTGAGAATTAGGGTTTCTAGTACACTAGAGAGTCGAGAGATGTAAATATTAAGGGAAAATTTTGATCTAAAGGGTTTGAAAGAAATTTTATTTCTAAAGAGATGAAAGATCTTTGATCGTGGGTATAATAGGTATCCCATATTTTGAACAGGTTTCCTGTACCTCCCCTTCCTCGTTTTTTTTAAATTCTAAAAAGCCCGCGTGATAGTTTTCTTTTCTTCTTAGTTCCTTTAATCAATTAAAGTAGGCTCCAACTAATTAAAGTGTTACTGACTTGGGAAACATCTGACAACTAGACCTACTTTAACTAGTTAAGGGAAATTTTAATTGATTAAAACCTTACTAACTTAAGCTTATCACTTCAACATAGAATTGCTTTAATTAGTTAAAGAAGGCCTTAACTAATCAATGCAATTCTTACCATATTTCTAAGATTTCTTTAACTAATTAAAACAAGAAGTAAAGTCAAATATCACACAATATATCATCAAAAACATATTCAATTTAACTCAATAAAAGTTCATTCCCATCAACCATTCCTAATTCTTCCTAATTTTACAAAATTGGTCTTCACTCAAGGGTTTTGTGAAAATATTAGCTAATTGATGCAAGGTATCCACAAAACCTATTATAACATCTCCCTTAAGCAAATGATATTTAATAAAATAATGTATAATTTCAATGTGCATGGTTTTAGAATGTTGAATGGGATTCTTAGATATGTTAATGGCACTAGTGTTGTCACAAAAAATAGGAACAAACCAAAATCATTTAATTGTTACCTAATCCATAATATTTGTGCACAACAATTACCTAATGAAATATATTCAGCTTCAGCTAATGAGAGAGCAACTAAATTTTGTTTTTTGCAAGAGCATGACACAAGTATATTCCTAAGGAATTGACAAGTACCACTTGTGCTTTTTCGATCAATTTCACTACCAGCAAAATCAGCATCAGAGTAGCCAAGAAGATCAAAAGAAGACCCTTTTGGTTAGTCTTTCAGTATCATACACTCCATAATGTGTCGAGTCTAGTCCTTGAACTATCATGTTAATAATGAACTTGATTATGTAAATAATGTTGAATATACCCGTAATTGTTTATGTTTTCGCACATTATATTGGGCCTTGAATTCAAGCGCATGTGAATGATAAATCTATGGTGGGTGAACCATAGAATATAAGCACGGGATGCATGTCAAACTACAATTGTTATGATATTTGTCAATATTTATGTGAAATGCGATAGTCACCTCACTTACATTTAGAAGGTTCGTAATCTTTACATCCCATTAAATCAATTTTTTACGTAGATCTTATCTACTGGATCTCTTAATTTCGTGACTTTTGACCTTTAAAGTGTCATTAGCTCACACTATCTCTATCACGTATAGAAATCTTACCTAGTAAATTTATTTACTTTCCTTTGAGGTGTTATATCCATAACTTTTACGTATACTTACATATCATAAGTTGGTCATCATTGGTTATGGGATGACATCCTCTCAAAGGTTAATTCATGTGATTAATTGGGCTTGGAATGCTTTGTGATTCATCTCTTGTGAACTTAATATAATAATCAATTGTTATTTAGTTCTAAGCAATCTTAATTTATATCTTTTATCTTAATAAGAATGCTCCTTAACTAAATATGTTAACAATCTTATTATGAATTCATTGAGTTAAGACCTAATTTTATCTAAGCCATCTTATTAATTTATTTTATCTGAGTCATCTTATTAATTTACTTTTGATTCATAATAAAGGAAAAAATGATCTTATAATGATCATATGACTTAGTATTGATTATCATGTATGCACGGCTATACTTATGGATAAATAATTTATAACAATTCCAAAATAAAATGAGATATAATGTAAATATAAATATATAACTTAAGCATCTCGTCATAGCAAAATATAAATATATGTTTTCAAAACATAAAATAAAATAGTTGCCCATAAACCGAAAACCAAAACATCTTATCTTGGCAATTATGCCATTAAAACATTCAATGTTCTAAAATTATTTATTGTTCCATAATCTAATCTAAGCCGAAAAGCTTGAGCACTATCAACAAAGGTTGTCGCCTTTATGGTCTTGTTCTTCACTACTCTCGGTCATTAGTTCCTATAATGCATCATACATATCAGAACATTAATAAAGAGTAAGGTATCATGTA
>NW_018397257.1:940544-952774 GCF_002168275.2 Theobroma umbraticum | reverse complement strand
AAAAATAAATCATCATATGATTCATATTTGATGTAGAAGCTTCCTTTAATTTCTTCCTCTTGATGAATTCAAGATAATCCTTGGAATTCGCCTCTAATGCCCTAGTGTGCCACAAAAATGGGATTTGTCATGGTCTTTATCCTTCTTTGCTCCTCCAGTAGACTTCAGACCTTTCGAAGCTGATGCCTTTTCACCCTTGTCTTTTTTAGAAAATTTTATTTTCTTAAAAGAAACAAGATGAACTTAAGTCTTTCTCTTTTGCAATGGTGTTTTCAACCTATGTGAGCATAATCAATGAGCCCAATTAGGTTATCCCAATCTTGTTCATGTTAAAATTCAACACAAATTGTGAATAGCTCTATAGCAGTAAAGAAAACACAAGGTCTATGCTCAAATCATGATTCATAACCCAACTCAACTGCTTAAGTCAAGTGATATATTATATCATCTTAAGCAGATGAGGCCTTATCAGGCTTCCGTCAAACAGTTTACACCAAAACAATTCCCTTGAAATATCAAAACACTCATTGCAACTTTCCTTATCAAACATTTCTTTATGGTTTAAGATAATATTGAAGGCATTCATAACTTCATGTTGCTTTTGAATACTTGGAGCCATACTAGCCAACGTAACACATGCGGCTAGATCACATATTAATGAGGGATATTATATAGTGGAAAGAATCTTTTTGACTAAATATGTTAATGAAGGATTTTATTTTTTTAATTCATTAATTAAAGTGTCATTAATTTGACATTGTTGACGTGCATAACATTTATCATATTTCACATATATCATATATATACTGAAAAATAAATCTATCACATGCCAATTACTATGATGTTTATGGACTTTATTAATTCTAACTTCCTCGAGCCATTAAGAAAATTAGTTGGTTAAATTTTGAGGGGATCTTACAAACACTATTTTCAAGGTTTGCTTGTAATCTCCTTGAATCTTCATGGTGCCTTTAGATCTCCATCTTCAAGTTATAAAAATTTTTCTATCTAACGCTAGCTTTACACTTTGATGTAACTAATTACATTCTATAATCAAGAAACCTTAAGTTACATTCGAGGGGAGATAAGTGAGAAAAGAATTTTACAACCCTAGAGGAAATGAGACTAAGGTAGGGTGTGCAAATCTTATTTCAAAATAAATACCATGAGAAATAAATTTAACCATCCATGATGTAATCTTTTAAGGTTTTAGTCCTTAATCATCCTCATGCTTTATACTCGCAACCAAAAGTATAGAAATAAATGCAAGCTCAATATCACTTGGTGATCTAGTGTATCATTTGAGAAAAGCATCAATTAACTTCCTTAAAGCGTTTGACTCAAATTATTTGGTATTATTTTATTTCAATTTAGTGTTTAAGATATTTTCATTTTCAAAACACTTAAAGTAAACCTTTTACTCTTTCTGCTTAAATAAAAATCCATTGAAATAAAACTTTTCATTTTAATTCTTTCCATAATTAAAACTCCTTTTAATTCTTTCCATAATTAAAACTCCTTTTAATTTTGGAAACCTTTTCATTTTAGTTAAGCTTCCTAATATGTATCTAAGACAACATTGGATCTTGTTCAAGTCACCTAAACGGTGACTTAACAAAGTTTGAAAACTTCTCGTTAAACCAAACTTTAAAGGAAAGTTCAATGCTATCACATAATTTTATGAATTTCTTTTAAAGTAGGAAACCATTTTATATTCTTTATAAATCACCCAAAATTAAAATTCTATCCTAAATTTTAAGAATTTTTTTAAAAGTAAGAAACAATTTCCTATTCTTTATGAATCACCCAAAATTGAAATTTTATTCTTAATTTTAGAAATTTACTTTAAAGTACGAAACAATTTCTGACTTTTTATGAATCACTCAAAATTAAAGTAGATGGCATTTAAATGCTATTAAAACTGCATAAATCATGAGTCAAACTTATGAACAAAGCTGCTAGAAATTTTCAATAGTTGTGTTTAACAATTAAACACCAAATTCATGGAGAATTAAGCCACCACAACCAATCATAACTATCTAAAATTTTATGCATTGAATCTTTGTTGTTTTAGAACTTGAAAACATGATTTTTATTAACCTTTTCATAGTAAATCAAGTCTAGTCAAAACATGCAGTAATTTAATTTGATAAAACTAATTTTTAACAATTTAAAAAAAATACTCATAACACTTGCCCAATACTAGCAAAAATAATCAGCGCACTTGTCTCCAGAAACAACTCAAAACTATTAGAATTTTAACTTGGATTTGCAAGCATTTTAATTCATTCATTAATACTTTAGTCAAACATGATTTTAAACATTTTAAAATATGTTTTAGTGGATTAAACACATGCTGTTTAGATTTGCATTAAAACAGAGAAACACATTTTAAAGAAAGACTTCAAAACTTATATATACCAAATCAATACACAAATCAATTCTATTAATTGTCACCAAGAATGGAGCATACAAATTACATGAAAAACATTAAATAAAAGCTCTGATATCATTTTTAGGATTCGACCTCATACTTAAATATGAAATTAATCATGAAATTAAAAGTGCAATGCAGCAAAAAAATAAAAATACATTTAATTAGAGAAATAGCCGAAACCCTTAAGATCAATGCTTACATTTTCCATGCAGTTTTCAAATTTATTGTGAACACTCAAAGGTTCAAGTATTATGTACCTTGCTCTAGATTTCATAATCAAGGGCCAATTAAATCCAAAAATGCCAGTGATGAAGCAAATAACCCCAAAAAGAGAATAAGACAATTAAAAATTCGACAGTCGAAATCTTTGCTTCTTCACCTTTAGGATTTGTCAAATTTTCAACCAAGAGTTCGGCCTCTAACAGTAATCCACACAATAACCAAATAAGACATTCTTAAAGGTACCATTTTACTTGTGCTAGCAATTTTTGTTTCGAAAATAAAAAGACCAAAAGTTCTTACCAAATCTTATTTTCATCAAACAAAGAAAACTATTTTTCTTTTCTTATTTTTATGAAACGGCTTAAAAATGGCTGGAGGCTTTGAGTTTTTAGTTGGCTAACATAACATATTTATATAGCCAAACTAAGTTGTAACCCTATATACAACATTTGTATTTTTATTAATTAAGTCCTTGCAAACTTAATTAATTTTTCCACTTTATTTTGATCTATTTCAATTAAGTCTAACTTAATTTATTATCCTTATTTAATCTCAATCATGTCACTTAATGTGTGAGAACCATTAGGCTTCTGACATGTTGGTAATAAATATAAATCATAATCAAATATGAACTTTAATTGATTTATGTTTATAGATCATAAGCGGTATCTAGCATCACATCATGACTACCCAAATATTAGAGAGTCAATTAAAGAATTTGACAAAGCCCTTCAATAATAAGCCTCTCAGTATAATATGGTTTTTTCATCAAATATCTCAAATATGTCACAAAGCATGGCTAAGTGTCTACTTTTGTCACTTCATATTAGTTATCATAATTCATCAGTAACCTTATGAATTTAGAAAACTAACTTTCCTCAAATTCATCATGCTATGGCCAAAGACTTTATACTAGTCAATTTAGAATTAAGAACAAGTGAGATACATCCCCTTATGTCCCTTAGGGTGATGAATCCTCTCTTAACTTATCATCCACTTTCACATGCTTCATTGCATACCTAAAAACACCCTTATTAGGTATATGGTCACCTCCAAACCCGTAAAAGTGAAATCAAAGAATATCATTCCCCATACAAGATGACCTAATTTCTCAAATTTGAAGACTAGTTTCACGACTATCACATTAAAACATATTCCATAGACACTGGACTGAATTACCGAATGAGCCCTATTGACAAAGAAGTTGAAATTACTATTGAAAAAGAAATTCTAGTTGAAAATTCTGGTGAAAAAAACTAAAATTGAAAAACCACAATTAAAACCTTCATGAACACCCCTACCTTTTCTCAACATTTTCAAAAATAGAAACTTGACAAGCAATTCCAGAAATTTATTAAGGTATTTAAGAAGCTTCATATTAATATCCCTTTTGTTAAAGCTTTGGAAAACATGCCAAGCTATGTGAAATTTTTGAAAGACATATTGACCAAACAAAGGAAATTGGAAGAGTTTGAGACAGTTGCACTAACTAAGGAGTGTAGTGTTATGATCTAGAATAAGATTCCACCAACGCTTAAGGATCTAGGGAGTTTTTCTATACCTTGCACTGTTGGTAGTTTTAAAATTTCTAGAGCTTTATGTGATATAAGTGTTAATGTTTCAATAATGCCTTTGTTTATTGGTAGAAAACTTGCATTTAAGGACATACAATCTACTACAGTTACCTTGAAATTAGCAGACAAATCAATTAGGCACCTTGTTAGGATTATAAAGGACGTTTTAGTTAAAGTTGGGCATTTGTACATTCTGGTGGACTCCATTGTGCTTGAGATGGAAAATGATGGTAAAATTCCTCTTATTTTAGGATGACCATTCTTGGTTACGATAAGGGCAATCATAGATATGAAGAATGGTAAAATAACTTTCAAAGTAAGAGAAGAATAAGCAGTGTTTAATTTATTCAATGCAACAAAGTATCCCTATACGAATAGTTGCTATAAAGTGGATTTAGTTAATAAGCTGGCTAAAGAAGAATTTGACAAGGATTATCATCCAATAACAAGAACAACAAATTTTGAGGTCAGACAACAAGTTGTGTTACGTTCCAATCCATGCTTCAAGTTTTTCCATGGAAACGAAAATCAAGATGGTTGGGTCCTTTCAAAGTGGTTAAGGTTTATCCTTGTGGTATCAAAGAAATTGCTAATGAGGCTGTTGGAACATTCATGGTTAATGGAATAAGCCTCAAGCCTTATTATGGTGGTAAAGAAGTGCAAAAAATGGTACCACAATCAAGCTAGTGAGTATAAAAAAGCACTTATTGGGAGGCAACCCAAGCTTTCTAAACTCTTTCTCATTTTCTTTAAAGTTTTTTATTTTATTTCTTATTTATAATTCTTTATTAATTTCTTTTTATTATTCTTTTTAGATTTTTTCTACTTTTCCAAAGTCCTTCGTATACCAAGGGAGTATTCGTTCACCTTTTCTTTATCTCTTTCCAACATTGAAGAGAATGTTGAATTCAAGTTTAGAGGGAGAGCATATTTTTCTGGTGGTGGATGTTCTGTGGGAACTTAGAATTTTATCTTATTTGCATGCTTGTTTAAATTTGAAGCTAACTATGACAGTTTATTATGCTTACTTGAAGTTTTTAGGATAAAGTAAGTTGTGCCAAATTTTTTGATGATTTTCTTATCCAATGGTGAAAATTTAATTGTCTTGCATCTTCAGCTTTTCGTACATAAGAATATTTATTTGGTTTATGGTAAATTATATTGTTAAGTCTCATTGTTAGAATGTGATTTCCCCATATTAAGCACTTTGATTTTACTTTGAATTATTATGCATATTTGGAGAAAATTTATATTAATATGAATTTTGAATTATGTCATTAATTCTAAAATTTGCTTGATTCTCTCTCAAGGCGAAATCTTAGGCAATACTAGTTAGAAAGATGATTTAAGCTATCTTTGGATCATTGGAGCCTTTCAAGCTAACCTTATTAAATTTTATCCCTAGAATACCCCTCTAACCCTAATTTTTCCTTTTTTTTTGTTTAACTACATAATTATTTTACCCTAGCTTTTGAAATAAATTTCCAATTTTGCATCTCTCTCCTAAAGATGTATATCATTTTAGGAAGTTTATTTAGCTAAATGTTGAATGAGATAGAAGGTGGAATTGATGAAAAAGTGAAAAAATATTCTTAGTATTCACTCCACTATCATCATAAAAATAAATAAGTTTTAGGGTATAAAATTGTGATGAAAAAGTAAAAGAGAAAGGGTTGAACAAAAGAAAAGTTCAAAACTTGAAAAAAAAGGGTGTATTTTGAAAAGGATGTGATAAATATATGTTGCTAACTTTACACACATGCAAGCGCATGTATCGCACAAGTGATACAATAGAAAGAAAAGTATCATCTACATGGGGACTTGTGTCTAAATTCTTACTAAGTACTAAAATTGGGCACCCTAATCTTATCTAAGTTAATCAAATTTGAAAAATAATTAAAAGTGAAATTTAAGTAGCAAAGCTAAACTATGGAGTTAATGATAAAATTACTAGAGAGTCAGTGAATTAAGGCCTAGGATTGTGGAATTACTCAACCTTTCATTTACATTTAACCTCTCCTTTAAACTTAAGTTAATGGGTTGGTTGCTAACCTACAATCCAAAGTTGTCTATAAGTCTCTATTGAGATGCTTGTAAACATATCTTTCATAATTAATTCTCCATATGTCTATGTAAATTAATTAAGAAAGTTCACTAAGCTTAGACTCTAAATTTGGCTGCATATGGTATTTAGGTATATTTCTATCCTTAATACTAATTTAATCACCTAATCTCCAAGTAAATGAACTCATGCTATTCAAACACTTGGTCTATTCTAAACTCCCTTCGTCAAGTTATATTTAGAGACTCAAATCAATCTAATTGTTGATCAAGCAATTAAAAGCAATAAGCATAGATTTTAAATAAACAGTACAATATCTATTAATAATAAGTAAAAGAGAGGTAAAATATCCAAACTACATGAAGAAATCAATCACAATCCTAGAAAAAGTTATTTAGTTCATCATATTCTGAACAAACATCATCCACAAGAAAGAAACCATAAATACAACAAAAAAAAGTGAGAGAAGAACTAATCTAGATAGAGAGACAAATTTTTGCAACTTTTTGAGCCTTGATCTTCCATTCTTTCTCTTCCTTCCTTTTTTGTTTATGGTTCTTTTTCCTCTGAAAAGCTACTCTAACCTCTTCCTCTTGAAACCTACTTAAAATGGCCTAATATAACCCCCATTGAAAGATCAAAATTAAAAAATCAAAGTTGTAAGAAATCAAAAACCGCCCCGTGCTGGTGCCACTAGGTGCCAAGCTTGGAATTTGTATTGAAATGAGATTTTCTCCTACTTAGAGGCTAAACTAGGAAAAGTGGTAAATATGAAAGTTATAGCTCTACACTTATCTTTCCAATGGTTTAAAAATCACATCAATTTGATTTCTAGAGTAAAAGTGATGCTCATAATACCATAGAATATTTAGTAAAAATTTGTACCCAGCCATCCTTGCATTATTCATTGCCACTTAAGCCCTTTTCGTTTGTGGACCTTCAAAACAAGGAACTAAATCAACAGTAGATAAAATTAAACATTTCAACATATAAATGAACTAAAATAACTAAAATTAAATTGACTCAACATGTTTTTATTAACTTAAAGGAAAACAACCTAAAACTACACATAAAACTCAAGAACTTAGCCATTTTAGCACCCCAAAAGTGACAAGATAACTCTACATAATAGAGTTATCACACCCCCAAACTTAATATTTTGCTAGTACTCGAGCAAAACTTAAAAGAAAAGAAAGTAGCATAAACGAAGAAAACATCTAAAAGAAGTAGCTTGCACCAAGTTAATGATCACCTTTAAATTTCACATATGTCATCTCATTTTCTCAACTCAAAGAAAAAGATAAATATAATTCAAGTTCACATTTCAACTTAAATACAAGCTCATTCTTGAATGGATTCCCATATGTGTATGCAATCTCTTACAATGAACATCATGCAATCTGGATAAATTTATGGTCATGTAAAATTCAAACTTGTCTAGAGTTTCATATGTTTGCTTTTCATCTCTCTCTCCACAAATGTAAGCTAACACTTAATCAAGGATCCTTAGGACTTTATTCAATTTGTAACGTATGGCTGGGTCAAGGTAAGATATGGGATAATATGTGGCTCAAATCACCCTAAGCATATAGTCAATCTAGGACCTATTTAGAGCTTTATTGGCCATCACCAAGTACACTCTTTTTTCATCAAATTTTTCTTTTCTTCAACACTTCATATTTTTTCTTCTTTTTCTTCCCATTTTCTCTTTTTTTTTTTCAATGTCATACCCCCTAACTTTTTTCTTTTATTAGGTAATGAAATGAATACAATCATGTTTTTGAACATTTAATCAATTTTCATCTTTACTACTTTTTTTCACTATTTAACTCATTACACTTCCTAAATTGACTTATGTACTTAGGAGTGAGGGATGCAAAAATTGAAACTTTTTATGTAAGGGTCTTGACTAATAATTAAGTGTTTAAACAAAGAAAAGGTTACATTAGGCTTAACGGGGCATTTTAGGGATAAATATATAGCAAGGTGGCTCGGAAGGCTCAATCAGTCCAAGGATGGCCTAAGTCATTTCCTTAACTAAGTATAGCCTAAAATTTTACCTTAAAAGAAA
Organism: Theobroma umbraticum; assembly: GCF_002168275.2. NCBI lineage: Eukaryota > Viridiplantae > Streptophyta > Magnoliopsida > Malvales > Malvaceae > Theobroma > Theobroma umbraticum. The sequence continues at coordinate 944,408 of NW_018397257.1, read as the reverse complement.
CTCAAACAAATTCTATAACTCAAGACATTATTCAAAAATTTACATTCACATAAATCTTCTCTAAATGTACACAATAATTCAAAGCAAGAGATATAGTACTTATGCACCCAAGCATTTGGCTCATTGGTTAGTGCATGATTTTCTGCCTAAAGAGCAAGGTTCGAATCTCCCTTCCCTTAATTAAAAAAATAAAGAGATATAGTGCTCATGTTGTGAAAAATGTCATCCTACAATGATGCTTAACATATGAGTTCAATATAATACTCAAATAACTTTCACATTTACAAAGAGTAAAAGATAACAAGATGATTGATTTTCATCATTAGATAGGTGAATCAAAGAAATTTACGCAACTAACTTTAGTTAAAAATTTTAAAATATGTAGAAAATTAAATGATGAACAACTTAACTAAACTTAAAATCTAAAAACATAAATGCAAAAAGAAGAAAACAAAGCTTAAAAACTAAAAAGTTCCCTTCAAACTTAGAATTAACATTATCCTTAATGTTAAAAGGTAAAGAAGACAATTCAAGAAGACTCCCTTAGGTAGCAAAGATCCTTTAATTTTCCTCTTCATCCTCATTATATCTAAAGTTATTGGGAAGATCCATTAAGGTGACAAAAATCCAAATAAGAAAAAGAACAAAAACGAATTAATGAGAAAATCTAAAAAAATAACTTCAAATAAAAAGAGGAAGAGTTTCAAAAAATTAGGTTGTCTCCTAAGAAGCACTTCTTTATAATCACTTGCATGACTGTGGTGCCCCCTTTTGCACTTCTTCATCTAAGGATTAAGGCTTGAGGCTTAGTCCATTAAACATGAATATGCTCGTATTCTTACTATCAATCTCAATTATACCACAAGGATAAATCTTTACCACATTAAAAGGACCCACCCATCTCACCTTGTGTTTCTAGGGAAAAAGCTTAAGGCATGAATTAGAAAGTAATACCTGCTGTTTAACTTAAAAATCAATGCAACTTGGAGGTGGTGGGAGATGCTTTTTATGTGACTACCTGGTCTTGATATGTACACGTGGTGGTTTTAGCTCAAAGGTTTGTGCTTGCCTATTGGTAGGTGGGGAAATATGCTTACCCTTGACCTCATCAACTACATCCACTTTATAGCAACTAATTAAAGAGATAAGATGCTTGATTGCATTGAAAATATTAAATTCAACTACCTTTTCTCCAACTTTAAAAGTTATCTTCCCTTTCTTCACATCAATGATTACACATGCAGTTTCTAAGAAAAGTCATCCCATGATTAGAAAAATTTCCACTTCCTTTTCCATCTCAAGCACAAATGAAGTCTACCAGAATGTTAAGATGCCTAACTTTAAGCAACACATCCTCTATAATCCTATTAAGGTGCTGAATTGTTTTGTCTATTAACTACAAATAAACAATAGTAAGTTGTGTCTCATTAAATCTAGGTTTCTTAGCAATAGACAAAAGCATTATTAAAACACTAGAACAAAGCTTTAGAAATTTTAAAACTACCAATAGTGCAAGGAATATAAAAACTACCTAGGTCCTTAAGCTTTGAAGGAAACTTGTTCTTGATTATAGCACTACACTTTTCAATAAGTGCCACTATCTCATACTCACACAATCTCCTTTTCTTTGTCAAAATATCCTTAAAAAACTTAACATATAAAGGCATCTACTCCAAAGCCTCAGTAAAAGGGATGTTAATGTGGATCTTCTTGAATACCTCTAAAAATTTTTGAAATTGAGCATCCAACTTTTGCTTCTTGAAGCATTGAGAAAATGGAGGAGGAAAATGTATTATTGATGCATCTTTGACTTGCACTTGCTTGTCTAACTTTTCAACTTTAGATTTTTTTTTTCCATTGACTTTTCTTGCCACTCAACTTGCTTGCCTTTATCTCTAACCTTTTTCCCACTCAGGGTTACTACCATACATGATTCCTTACCTTCCCTCCTCAAATTTGGTTTAGTATTGCGTGGTAGGATCCCCTGAGGCCTGTTGTTAACAACATTGGGTAATTGCCTCACTTGAGTCTCAAGATTTTTCAATGAAGCTGCCTAACTATAAATAAGAGCATTTATCTTAGCCATATATTGCATGAGTAGAGCCTCCATAGATGACTTTTTTTCTTGCACTCGGGGTCTAGGTTGTTGTGTAAAACTTAGAGAAACATGTGGTCATGAAGCTGATGGAGAACTCTAATTGTTACCTTAAGAGAAATTAGGGAGATTCTTCCGCCATGGATTGTATGTGCTAGAGTATGGGTTATTTTTCTGCCAATTCCTAATAAACTGCACTGACTCAATACTCATATGACACTAATCAGTCGAGTGCCCCTTACCACAATAGTCACAAGTAATAAAGGGACTCCATAATAAATGAACTCTAAAGCAATCAATTTTTTAATTAGAATGGCTACTTAAGCAATCAAAGCATTAATGGCGTCTAGCTCGTGAACACACACTACCCTTCTTGGCAAGGTCCTCTCAAAATGCCACTAATAATTGTTGGATGCCATCTCCTTCAATAAATCATAAACATCATCAATCAACTTAACCATGAGAGCACCACCAGCTATAACATCAATTGTAGTCTAAATTGGATTCAACAACCCATTATAAAATGTCCACACTTGAAGCCTCTTGAGCAAGCCATGATGTAGGCATCTCCAAAACAAGTCCTTATACTTCTCCTATACTTCATATAAAGACTAAGAATCTAACTGCATGAAAGAAATAACAATATTCCTCCTTTTTACAGTGTTGGCAAAAAGGAATAACTTGGCTAGAAACTTTTTGCTGGGATTCGACCTCATGCTCAAACATAAAATAATCAAAAATTAAAATATAATGTAGTGAAAAAATAAAAATAATATTTAATCAGAGAAACGATCGAATCCTATAGGATCAATGTTTGTGTTTTCATGTAACTTTCAAATAAATTATAAACACTCATAAGTTTAAGAGTTGCATACCTTGCTCTAGATATCGTAATCAAAAGCCCATTAAATCTAAAAATCTTTGCTTCTTCACCTTTAGGATTTATCAAATCTTCAGCCACCCAAGTGTTTGGCCTCTAACAGTAATCCACATAGTGACTGAATAAGACCTTCTCCAAGGTAGGATTTTACTTGTGCTAGCAAGTTTTGTTTCTAAAACAAAAAGACTAAAATTCTTGCCGAATCTAATTTTTGTTAGAAAAAGAAAACTATTTTTCTTTTCTTATCTTATGAAACAGCTGAAAAGTGGTTAGAGGCTTTTTATTTTTAGTTTGCTAATATAGCATATTTATATAGCCAAATTTGTAACCCTAAATACAACAGTTGTATTTCAATTAAATTAAGTCTTTAAGAACTTAATTAATTTTTCACTTTATTTTGATCTCTTTCAATTAAGTCCAACTTAATTAAATTATCCTTATTTAATCCCAATCATGTCACTTAATGTGTGTGACCCATTAGGCTTCAAACATGTTGGCAATAAATATAAATCATAATCAAATATCAATTTGATAATTAATTTATATTTATAGATCATTAGCGGCATCTACCAATACATCGTGACCACCCAAATGTTAGAGAGTCAATTAAAGAATTTCATAAAGCCCTTCAGTGATAAGCCTCTCAGTGCAATACGGTTCTTTTATCAAATATCTTGGATATATCATTAAGCATAGTTTGGTGTCAACTTACGACATTCCATATTAGTTCTCATAATTCATGGACTAACCTTATGAATTTAGGAAACTAATTTTCTTCAAATTCATCATGCTTTAGCCAAAGACTTTATACAAATTAATCAAGAATTGAGAACAAGTGAGATACATCCCTTCGCATCACTTTGGGTGATGAATCCTTTCTTGACCACTC
>NW_018397257.1:930407-940534 GCF_002168275.2 Theobroma umbraticum | reverse complement strand
GCATGCTTCATGGCATACCCAAAAACATCCTATTTAAGCATTTGGTTGCTTCCAAACCCGTACGGGTGAAATCAAAGTATGTCATTCCCCATACAAGATGACCTAGTGTCTCAAGTCTAAGGACTAGGTGCACGACTATCATATGAGAACATTTTTCATATACACTTGAGTGAAATACCAAATGGAGTTCTTATAGTGGGTCATGTTCAGTGAACTTGTTCTTTGGCAGTCACCTACTTGTTATCCTTAAGTATCTCATATACTTCAATCTATGAGATCGATTGCTTACTTCTCAAGTAAGGAGGCTTAACATGTACCAGTCTTTGAGCATTGTCAGTGCCTTGTCTTGACAATACAATGACTAGGAACAATTTCAGGAACATGGCTTTAATGCATAGTGATCTCATAATTATAACAACTTTATAATTCTCTTGCAATGCCTTTATGTTCCATGGGCTTCATCCAATTAGTACTTAATAACTCCTTATTATTGCACTAACATGAACAAAAATCTCTATCACATAAAATTATGTGATTAAATATGCATTAAATGACAATATATATTCCTTGACCAATCTAATTGGCTCAAGGGCATATACCAACACTTTTGTGCAAAGTCTTTCCAAGTAGTGATGGAGTTGGTGGGGAGAAAACTCAACCAAACTTTAGCCTTGTCCTGTAATGAGAAAGGGAAAAGCCTCAACCAGATAACATCATTAGTGACCCCGTTATGCTTAAAGGTATCACATATCTCCACAAAGTTTGAAATGTGAGCATCCGAATCATCATTTGTAAGGCCTCTAAATTGAACAGACATTTGGATCATTTCAATGATGGCCTACTTAATCTCAAAATTATTAGCTTGAATTGTCAACCTCCAAATACTTGAATGAAGTCCTTGGACTAAAAGCATCATAATCCCTTAATGATCGGTTATTAACTACATGTCCTTGAATTTACTGCTCACCTAGATTCTCAGTCATTATATCCAATTGATTAGAGTCTTGATAGTTTTCTCTAAGTAATCTCCCGAAAGTCTTCTCTATTTTCAAATCGCAAAGGATAGTTTCGAAGCTCCTTACTCTCCTCATACACTGGAAAAAAGTATATAAGAAAAAAGAAAACAAAGCTTGAATTAAGACTAGTTTGCTTGGTATTAATATTAGCAAAAGAATAGAAAACCAACTCCCCGGTAACGGTGCCAAAAACTTGTTGCTAACTTTACACACACACAACTACACGTATCACATAAGTAATATAGTAGTAAGAAAAGTATCTTTTCCAAAGGGAATTTTATCTAAATTCTTACTAAGTACTAAAATTGGGCACCTTAATCTTATCTAAGTAAATTAAATTTGAAAATTAATTAAAAATGAAATTTAAGTGGCAAAGCTAAACTAGGGAGTTAATGCCAAAAGTTATCAGAGAATCAATGAATTAAGCCCTAGGATTGTGGAATTACTCAATCTTTCATTTGAATTTAATCTCTCGCTTTATATTTAAATCAATGGGTTGGTTGTTAACCTACAGTTCAAAGTTGTCTACAAGTCTTTGTCGGGATACTTGTAATCATACCTTTCACAATTAATTCTCTATATGTCTATGTAAATTAATTATGGAAGGTTCACTAAGCTTAAGCTTTAAATTTGGTTGCATATGGTATTTTAAGTATATTTCTATCCTAAATACTAATCAAACCACCTAATCTCTAAGTGAAATGAACACATGTTATTCAAAACCTTAGTCTATTCTAAACTTCCTTCATCAAGTTACATTTAGAGACCTAAATCAATCTAATTGTTAATCAAGCAATTGGAAGCAATAAGCATAGGTTTGAAATAAACAACACAATACCCATTAATAATAAGTAAAAGAAAGTTAAAATATCCAGACTATATAAAAAGATCAACCACGATCCTAGAAAAAGCTATTTAGTTCATCATATTCTTAGCAAACATCATCCACAGGAAAGAAACCATAAATATAGCAAACGAAATTGAGAGAAGAACAAATTTAGAGAGAGAAATAAATTTTTATAACTTTTTGAGCCTTGATCTTCCTTACTTTCTCTTCCTTTCTTCTTTTGTTTATTGTTTTTTTTCCTTTAAAAAGTTGCTCCAACCTCCTCCTCTAGGAACCCACTTAAAATGACCTATATATACCTCTCATTGAAAGTCTAAAGTAAGCTATCGAAGTTGCAAAAAATGAAAAACCTTGTGTTGGCACAACGGTGTAGGGTAGTGCCTAGTTCGTTGGACTTTTTATTACAATGAGATTTTTTCCTACTCAGAGGCTGAACTCAGTAAAGTGGTGAACATGAAAACTGTAGCTCTCCCTCTTAGCTTTCTAATGGTTTAAAAATCATGTTAATTGGACTTCTAGAGTGAGAGTTATACTCAAAATTTTACTGCATAGGCTCTTTCCATTTATGGACCTTCAAAACAAGTAACTAATCAATAGCAGATAAAATTAAACATTTTAACATACAAACGAAACAAAATAACTAAACATGTTTTTATTAACTTAAAGAAAAACAACTTAAAACTACACCTAAAACTTGAGAACTTAGCCATTTTAACACCCAAAATGTGACAAGATAACTCGATATAATAAAGTTATCAATATAAAGCTCTACATAAGTCCCCAAATGATTATGTGCTTTGGGTGATTGAAGCCACATTAATGACCTTTATCTTACCTTGACCCTAGCCATACATTACAAGCTTAATGAAGACTTAATGATCCTTGATTTAGTGTTAGTCTACATTAGTGGAGAATGATATGTAAGGCAAACCTATGGAGTTCTAGTACTAATTTAGAATTTTGCATTCATAAACTCATCCAGACAAGTATGATGTTCTTTGTAAAAAATTACTCACATACATGGAAATCCATTCAAGAGTAAGCTTGTATTTGAATTGAACATGGGCTTGAATTATGTCTATATTTTATTTTGAGCTAGAGATTTATTGATATTCTTTTGTGGAAACTATGAAGATTATGTTTGATGAGATTATGTTAATGGATGTTATAAAAGGTTTTCGAATGAAATGATGAATGTTTAATGATCTTTAAAATAAGAGGTTTGCTTAGACCTAATGGGTTATACTCATTCGAGTCCTTGCACTGGTCACAATCCTTTTAAGAAATGGAATGTGACAGCTTGTATTCACCACAGGGATGGCTTATACATGGATTATTATGTATTTTGCTTCTTCATTATGAACACATAAGCATGCAAATTGTTATGGTATTTTTGTTAGATGATATAATCATTTTTATACCTCTTTTGCATATGATTCCATGGTGATAAGTCCCACAAGGCATATGTAAGTATTTTGAGCATTTATTATAATACGCTTACATATGTTAAAAAGGTTACTCCTATCGATACCCTTACTTTAATCATCGCCCCTGCTTTGGGTCATGACAACTCCTGATCCTCTTTCTTGTGATGAAGCACCAACACCGTTACCCTTAGTTATTCTGACCACTGTAATAGGCTGTGCAGCAATGGGAGGGCAAGGTAAAATTGGCAGTGTGTCTTTGAGTCAAACCTTAAGTTCGTCGACCATTAGGACACTCTCTAGCAAAATGACCAGTCAGTCCACATGAACAACATGAAGTGGAACCTTGAAGACATGATCCTCTATGTCTCTTACCACATGTAAAGCATGGTGACCTATCTCAATGAGCCTATCCAATAATTTGCTATTTAGGTGGCTTGGCAGTTTTCTTATCCCTCTTAGAACTACTATCAGAACCACTCCCCTGCTGGGACATCTATGAACCCTTCTGTTGGCCTTGGTGGTTTTTAATCCTTGCCTTCTTAAGCCTATCACAACCTCCTCTATCCTCTGTCTTTTTCATCTCAAGTCTTTAAGCACAATTCACTACCCTAAAGTAGCTAATGAGCACTAGGGGTGCTACTGCCCTATATAAGGGTCGTACCAACCCATTAACAAACCTCATGACCCTCATTTCCTCAATAGCAACCAAGTAAGGTGCGTTCCAAGCTGGCTTAGTAAATCATACACTATACTTAAGAATAGTCATACCTAGAGTCTATACCAACATCTTGAACTCCCGAGCTCTAGCCTTCCTCACACTAGTTGGCATGAAATGATCCAAGAAAGCTACATTGAACTCCTCCAAAGTAATCAGTCCATCATTTGTCACTCTACCCTATATTTATCGTACCATTAACGAGCTACCTACCCAGTCTAAATCAAGAAAACTTTACCATTCGAGTGCTAGTATAACTAAAAGCATTGCATGTCACCTCAATCTCATCCAAGTACTTGGGCATCCTGTGATGCATCCAACTTAGAAAATGAAAGAGGTTTCAACTTCATGAACTCCGATAACTAAACCTTTATAGCAACCTGATCATCCTCAACTACTACTGGTCACCTTAACTTTATGACACAAAAGAGGCCTGAACAATAAGGTAATCCTAACCTGGTCGCTCTAGTCTAAAATCCCCTTAACAAAAAGCTTCATAGTTTGGCTGACTCTTTGTAAACTAGTAGCTAAATCCTCTAAAGTCACTACTATCATCGGAGGCGCTACAACCTCGAGAACTTGTCCCTCTACTACTACCTTGGAACCCTATCCTTCTATCTGAGGACTAAGGGTATCGTCCTCCTTGAACTAGTAGCCATGTTGCATCTACCATAACCTTTAATAATAGGCATACATGGTTTGTTAAGAGTCTCAATGGGAGCAATTCACTCTACCGCACCTATAGTACTAACTTGTGTCTTAGGCGACATATCTTACCTAAACAAGAGCAATCATATACTGTAATACTCAACTCTATTGACTCATAGCAATTCTAAACACAAATCTTAATCATAACTTGGGTAGACAAATAAGGAATTATATGCAAGTCTCCTGTTTTCAGTTTATGCCTGAGTACACAAAATTCTTACATATGACTCCAAACACTCTGTTGACAACCAATGAAAGCCTTTGATACAAACTTTGTCATATCCTTTTTTTGGAGGGATTGTGACTGCCTCATGGACTCAGATGAGTATAGCCCACTAAGCCTAAGCAAGCTTCTTTACATACATTCATTAAACATTCATTAACATACAATAAGAGATTTAATAATTCAATCTGCATGCAACTATCCATAGGTGTCTATACTCGTTTATGGAAATTCTCAACATAAATAATGTATGTGCTTTTATTCATAACATGATAAGAGTATCAACATCTCCTACATTATACCATATAAACATTCATCTGCACCCTCAAGTGTCCATATAAACTCCCAAGCCACCTTTGCAAGATTTAATCATAACATTCATAAAACTAATGTCATCATAAATATGTCCATACATATATAAGCATAAAGTAAAGACCGACTCATCAACGGAACATGACTCGACCTTCTAGGCATCAAGTGGGCTACTAGACATTTACCAAGGAAAGAAAACCTAAAGCTCATCTCCACGACAATGGTAGTTATCCTTTATTTTCCTAAAGCTTATGAAGCATGACATTTAAATAACTTTTCAATAGAATTTCATTGAAGACAAGTTTGCATAAACCATTGGAAACTATTTTACGTTTGAAAAACTTGTAAAAACACTTAAAAATCCTATTATGTGAGGAATATATTGATAGATTTGGCCATTTATTTTCAGATTGCACATAGAATGCTTCTTGTATCATTTTGCCTCAAATCTATCGATACTTCCATCTCAAGTATCAATAAATCAAGCTTGGATTTTAATTTTTTTTTTTTGGCTACTTCCCTGCACTTAACAATTCTCTAAATTCTTTCATTTTATGGGACTATTTTATAAGCTAAATTCAATTTAGCTACTCGTTCATTTATCATATTCTAATATACATCATATCAACAATATTCATACAAACATAAACATAGTCTTAACATCATCAATTCTATAGAACTTTTTTAGTAGATCATAGACATTTCAAGTTTGATTGGTGTCCAACCCATTCAAGCAAATAGTGGTCAAATCCCCACTATCTCGTATTCTTAGTGCACTTTGTGAATGGCATTCTGCCTCACCCACACATTTAAGAGGTGCTTGCCCTAACTCAAGCAAATAGTGACCAAATCCTCACTATCTCGAATTCCATAAGCTTAGAATCTCTCATATCCATAACTTGCGTCATAATCATTTAATCATTCTATTAACCATTCTATTAACCATTTACATACTTGACTCATAGTGTACATGGAATTCACATCACATATGTCTCATAGCATACATTCATGTCATATCTCATAATTCATAATCTTAGCTTGTAAGGGAAAGTCTACATCCTCCAAGCATTTCATCATCATATACATACATGCCACAATCATTCATAAACTCATAGGTGGGAATACATGCATCCACCAACATATCATGTGACATCATTGCAAACATACACATCATACCATTAAACTCATTTTGATAGAAAACATTTGAAGGCACTTGTCCCTCATTGTCAAAAATTAATACTTAATAGAATATTTACATACATAGTAGATTCGCAAACTAGTTGCAATCATTTGTAATCAACTATTTTGGAAAGTCATCATCAAAACAATATTTCTTCAAGCATAAGATTCAAAACGAGTTGAAATCATTAGTAATCAAATCATTTAAAAACCATTATCAAAATAATAATTATTCATGCATCACTATAAAATTCATGCTTACTTTACATATACTAAATACTTTAAAGGGTGTACCCACTTACCTATTTGAAGACTTGATCTCTAGCAACGATCAAGACTCCACTCTAACAAATCCCTCAAAGTTTTCAATCGATCCTAATCATCCAACAATCAACAAAATCAATCCTTATTCTAACAATCTCGTAACAACCATTCTAAGCCTTTTTGAAGCTACTCGAATTCATCTAAAGCTAATTTTCTAGCTTAAACCCATTGCCATTTAATCAAATAAATACTTAGAAACCCATAAATCATTCATTCTTACTTTAGATGAGCTTTGATGCCAAGAAAAATCACAAAACCTTTGATCTTTTGAATTCAAAAAAGACTGAGTATAAAACAATATTTTTAGTGTTGAAAATTCATGAATCAAAGATTTGAAAGCTGAAAATGTTACTTTGTTCATAAAACTCAAGCCTAAGCTTTTAATCATCCAAAATGTTGGTTTAGGTTGAAAATGGGTTTAAAAGAGTTGAGAGTTGATGAAAAAATAGGGGAAAATAGCTGAGAACAATAAACCATTGTAAATGTGACCTTTTTATACTTTAGAGTGTGAAAGTATATTTTTACCTCTTTTTGTTTTTGAAACTGATGAAATCTAGCGATAAATTTGGTCATTTATCAATAGATTTGGTAATGTATCAATAGATTATGAAATTTATCGATAATTGTTCATCAAGATTCTTTTTTAAAAGCATTATGGGTAAAATCTATTGATACATTTGGGCTATGTATCAATAGAATTGCTTCTAGGTAGAATCTATCAATACATTAGACCATATATCAATAGATTTCCTTTAGTAGGTAAAAAAGTAAATATTGAAAACTTGTCCAATTGAGTTCCTTTTTACACCAAATTTTACAAAACATCTTAGAACCTCAAAACATGAAATTTTCCAAAGTAAAAAACTTAATTTGATGTTTTAAAACATGAAATCTGTATATTCAACTAAGGATTCTTTTAATTTACTTCCTTACTGAAAGTGAAGTTTGACAGTTTATCATTCTCAACCATTTTTCACCAATTTTCATTAGCTCTAAGCTCGCTCAAACCCATTTTCAACCCAAATCATCATTTTGGAAATTTGCAGCTTGGATTTGAGTTTTATGAATAAACACCACAAGAAAATAGATTTTTTCCAATGGAAAATATACCATTGGAAATTTCCAATGGAATTCCAATAGAAATTTTTGTGAATTTTTTCGACAAATTTTCAATAGATTTCCAACAAAAATATACCAACGGAATATTTCTGTTGGAAAATGAGTTGGAGATTTTGTTAGCACAAAAAAAATTTTCTCCCACCAAATTTTTCAACGGATTTTCGTTAGAATTTTCTAATAGAAAATTATCTGTTGAAACTCCATCAAAAAGTTTAAGGACCCAAAAAATTAAAGCCTGTTAAAGTTTCCAACAGAATTTTTCATTGGAAAAAGCTATTACCAAGAAAAATTTTTCAACAAATTTTCCAATAGAACATTCCATTGGAAAATTTTGTTGGCAATACTACTTTTAAAATTTTTTTACTTAAAATATTTTAAAATCTTTTATAAATTTTATTAATCTTTTATAAAAATAGATATTAATAAAAGCAAATATGTACATACTGAAGTTTATAATATTTAAATATTTAAATATTTTTTCCTTTGCTTATTTTTTTACATTTTTTAAAACTTTATTGAATCATAAATTACAAATTAATAGTTTCAAATTCATTAATTTTATAATATTAAAAAATTGATAAAAATAAATTTTTATTGTAATAAAATATATGATAAGATCTAAGAATAAATTAAATAAATAATAATAATAGTTTATGCACATATTAATATTAATTAGTTAATATATATAAATTAAGAAGATAGATATATAATAAACTGATTAATATAATATGTTTAAAATATATTAATTTATTATATGTATGTATACAAATTAGAATCATAGCTATAGAATATATATATATATATATATATATATATATATATATATATATATATAAACCTGTATTATATATTCACAAAAAAAATATAACCTATTGTATTAATATAAAAGTACAAGTTATCTTCTTTAATTGATATAACTTTATAAGTTAATATATATATATATATATATATATATGCATATGAGATATTAAAATATCCTACATATATATATATATATGTTAATATGTTTTATATGTAAGCTTATAGTAAATTTATTTATATGATTACAGTTATTAACTTTATTAGTTATTATCATAGTTTTTATAAATTATATTGAAAATTAATTATACAAACTTTGTAATATATATCAAATTATAACATGCAATTTGTGTCATTAATATATATATAATAAATTAAGTAATATAACATTATGTTTTACATTAATTAAATTCATATATGATCATTTTAATATTACTTTGAGTACTTCATCTTTTACGATTAGTTTCATATTATAATTTTAATAATTAAAATCCTGAGTACTATTTATAAATAAATATATAAATATATATAACACCATATATAAGGTATACAAAAATAATAATACTTGATGTATACTAATATTAGTTAATATAAATTCAAAAGAATTGATTATAAGCTTAATTAATAATATATACTTAAAAGAGGAAATTGTGAGAAATGACCTTCGTCATAAGGTCACTTCAAAAATGACCTCCATTATAATTTTAACTGTTTCTAGACAATTTTAGGCTAGAGTTCACAAAAATACCCTTTAAACCATTTAATCCAAATAAAGTGGTTTTAGTTTCTTTCTCCTCTCTGGCCTTTCAAATAAAAACTCAAAAATTAAATCTCGACTTAGCTATCCCTCCGTCTAGATCTCTAACACCATCGGGGTATATATCTCACCGTCTAGCTCTCCAACACCATCGAGGTCTATATCGCCATCCAACTTTCTACGATCCAAAGTACAGAGATGACATCAAGGTATTTGTTATGGGTTCTTGGGTTTTCTTTTTTAATATTCATAGAATGTAGAAGTTAATAGGTAAATTATATCAGATTAGTTTGAAAACTTAAATCTGGCTGGGAGTAGCAAAATCATTCAGTTTAGAGGCGATGCGTGAATATTTGTTAGGCATTGCGTCAGCTATTTCTTTGGATAATGGGGTATATGACGGGATATTAGGAATCGTAACTTGTTTATTTGGCATTACATGACTGAATATTTGTTGAGCATTGTGTGACTTGTTTGTAAGCATTGCGTGACTTTATCTCCCTAATTCTAAAGGTGATTATCTACTGATTCAACCAATTCAACCCCTTTAATTGCATTGAACCAATTCAGCCCCCTTAATTGCACTTAACCAATTCGGCCCCCTTAATTACACTTATATCGACATTCAAAAAAAATTTCACTTATATCGTGCATAGAAAACGAAGAGCCAGCATTCATGCCTATAAATAAAGGGAACCATTA
>NW_018397257.1:928586-930307 GCF_002168275.2 Theobroma umbraticum | reverse complement strand
AATCTTGAATGTCGGTGTGCTCACCCCTGTCGTCCTTTGAACCATCATCATGTCCGCCAATGCCATCATCTTCACAACCATCATGCAACTCATTGTTCCAATCCGTTGTGTTGTCCTCTTCAACACCATCTTCAATCTGATTAGATGCATCCTCATCACTCACAACCATCATACTGTCCTCTGCGAATGACAATGGACCCAATGCATTTCTGGACGACAGTTGCATTTGTTGCAAAGTACCAAGTATTTCGTTCAATGCACATTCCGATCGGAATTGTGTAGACATCATTTGTAGAAACCTCATGTGTGTGCCGACCTGCTCAAACTCATTAGGATACGTCAAACATGATTGCCATGGTTGGTGGTTTGGAAATGCATGGTGTGGTATGTTAGAATAATTAACACTCTGTTGTAGGTGATTTTTATGTTCGATACCATGTTCATGTGGAATATTGTTTGCATTTCCTGCCTTAAGAGTCACAAACACAACAATTGCCCTCTCATCTCGCAGAATACTTGCTACATTTTTATCATCCCTGATAACTGCACGCGAAAGGCCTGCGGCATGATTGAGCAATGCATGCAGCTCAATTTCTCTTATGTGAGTTGACCCCAACAATCTCTTCAACCAGCTTCACTAGGCTCAAAAATGACAACTCACTCTTAACACCCCTCACTTGTGTCTCACTACCCTTGTAAGTGTCATCGACCCAATAACCACCGTATGTAATCACAAGCTTCACATTTGGCAAGCTGTTGAAATTTAACAGAAAATAAGTGTAACAATCAATCAATTTATCAAAAATTGCCCCTCAATGTATAAAAACCATTTACGCAATGCCTAAGTCATATATCGCAGGCTGCTGAAATTTAATAGAAAATAAGTGTTGCAATTTCTGATACGCATTCATGCAGACCTTAAAAACTAGTGAACAAAAGCCTAAAAACAAAAGATGAATTGCACAAGCCATACACCGCCATTCTTGCAATACTTAATAATAAGTCACTCAATGCATAATATCCACTCACATTATGCTAACTTAACCAGTCACGTAATGGCCCAATGCCACACAAAACATAACAACAGGTTATGCAATACATAAAAACTGTCAAGTAACGTCTAAAAACTAGTTAACAAAAGCCTCAAAACAAGTGATGAATTGCACAAGTCACGCACCGTCAGTCTCGCAATACATAATAACAAGTCACTCAATGCGTAACATCCACTCACACATTATGCCAACAGAACCAGTCACATAACAGCCCAATGCCACACAAAAAATAACAACAGGTCACACAATACATAAAAACTAGTCACGTAAAGTCTACAAACTAGTGAAAAAAAGCCTCAAAACAAGGGATGAATTACACAAGTCACGCACCTCCACTATCGCAATACCTAATAATAACTCACACAATGCATAATATGGGGAGGCCTATTCTCATAAACACCTTATGCATGGAGCCCATTTAGAAAAAAGAAAGAACTCTTCACATTATGCCAACATAACTAGTCACGTTACGGCCCAATGTAATGCAATACATAACAACATGTTGTGAATACATAAAAATAGTCATGCAATGCCTACAAATTACAAAACAAAAGCCTCAAACTGAGAGATAAATTGCACAAGTCAAGCACTTTCAGTCGCGCAATACCTAATAATAAGTCACTTGATGCCTAATATCCACTCATGTTATGCCAACATAACCAGTCACGT
>NW_018397257.1:923995-928486 GCF_002168275.2 Theobroma umbraticum | reverse complement strand
ATTCAAATATTGTTTCTGGGCGTTCGGCTCATGTATCCTGAGGTTCAGTGCTGTAATACGGCCTATAGTTGCCATCGATGCCACACATCTGAAAAGTAGATTCAAGGGTATTCTGTTTGTTGCAGTATGCAAAGATGAGGATGAGCAGATATATCCAGTTTCATTTGGCATTGGCAACGTGGAAAACAAAAAGTCTTGGTCATGGTTTCTTAATCAATTGGGTCGTGCGATTGGTTGTCCTGAAAATGCAATATTCATTTCTGACCAGCATCTTGGCATTAAGAATGCAATTGAGAAAGTGTACAAGGACGCGCATCACGATCTATGTAATTACCATTTAGGGAAAAATATTAAAAACATGTTCAAGCTCGAAGATGTTGGCACGATATACACCTTGGCTGCCAACTGCTATAGGCTCACCGATTTTAATAGACATATGAATAAGCTAAAACAACTTTACAAACCTGCTTATGACCGCCTTATGAGATTAGGCTCTAAGAGATGGGCACGTGTACGGTCACCAATAAGGCGATACAGGCTAATGACATCCAACATTGCGGAGTGTATTAACTCCTGCCTCAAGCATGTACGGAAAATGCCAATAACCGTCCGAATCGAGTGCATCAAAGCCATGTTCCAACATTGGTTCCTTGACCGGCACAATGAAGCATTGAATTTGACCATGCCCCTCAGCCCTTGGGTTATTGATCTCTTGAACAAACAGTTTAATGAAGCATGTCACTTTTCCATACAACCAATAGATCGAATGGAGTTTCAAGTTATAGGCGGGACGAAGGACGCAGTCGTTAACCTGTGCACGAAGACGTGTTCATGTGGTGAGTTCCAGACTGATCTACTCCCCTACACACATGCCATGGCGGCAATAAGGTATGAATAATCTTGTTTCCTTATTTTCTGCATGATGAATTGAATTTTGACATTGTTAGCCTATTGTGATTTCATTGCCTTGGCAGTAAGTACAAATGTGCAGCCATTGAATTTTGCTCGGACTATTACTTTACTCGGTCTTGGGTGGACGGATATGCGGTTCCCATTCACTCGATTGGGCATCCTAGTGAGTGGGACATCCCCTATGATGTTAAACAAATGGTTGTTTTGCCACCAACCTGGGGAGATCAAGAGGGAAAACCTAGGAGGAAAAGGATTCCATCAGCTGGGGAAAGCAGTCGACGACATAGATATTCACAATGCAAGAGTTATGGTCATAATAGACAAAATTGCCTCATGTTGTTTCCAACTCTATCGACAAATGGGGAAACATCATCTACTCAGTCGACGGCTCAATGACGACGACGACCTAAGGCATGTTCAATTTGTAGACAACCCGAGCACACATGAAACCACTGTCCAATGCAAACCACAAACTCTGAAAACGTTATAGGTGTTGTACCTAAAGATAGTGGCCTTTCAGATGTCAGTTGTTAGGGATTGTTTGGATTTGGCCATTGACATTTGCATCGAATAATACCATTTGAACTTGAGTTTGATAGAGTTTGGAGATGATACTCTCTCTTCTAACAACAGCCAGGAATAAGATATCTTAAGATGATATTTCGGTTTCATCTAATGCGTTGTACTCTTTCATAAGTTTTTTGTCTTTATAAACTCATAAATTAAAGTAGACAATATTTAATAATAATATTTTCTTGATTGATTTTGGCCTCCTGCTTCATATTTTTGCTTATAGGAAAAAATTCTTATAATAATAATAGCATTGTTTAGATAGCTAGAGTAGAACAATTTGTTTAGAGTAACTTTGTTTATTATCGCCAATATTTTAAAGCTATTGGCAATAATAAAAAAAGTTAGTTTAAATAAATGAGTTCTTTACAAATTATTCAAAATCCATGGGTAACCCAATGTAACATATATCTATGGTGTTGAAGAATTCAACATACCCCACGTACATAACCATTAAGTAAAATAGTAACGTAGGAAATATATGTAGCAGATGCTCGAGATAAACATTAAAGAGATCTAGGAAATCCAACAAGAAAAAAAATTCTCAATTTACGATCGAAACGGATAATAAAATATCCACAAAGCAAAAATGATCAGACATCCAAATTTACATGTCTACAATAAACTTACAACATACAAGATGGCATGATGCAGAATTTGATGCACAGGTAGCCATTGAATCGAACAGTCTAAAAACTTAATAGAGCAGATGTATGCAGTGAAAACTCATGATGGTGGTGGAAATTGAGAGCGAAATTGGTCCTCCAAGTAGTTTGGGCGCTGCAACATCTCACGATTCTGCGCCTTGAACAAATCCATACGGAGAGTCAACCTAGAGTCCATTGTTTTCATAAATGAAATGAGTCTATTGAAAGCTTGCTCAACATCGAATATGGTGGAAATAGGTGTAGTAGATTGAGTAGTATAAAGGCCCATAGGATACGCACTCGGCTCACCCTCATTCCCATCCTCATCAAAATCTGGGTTATCAACTACCACCTTCCTAACCCAACCATTGTTTATGAACTCAAAACCTAGCTTCTTAATACTATGCTCATTGATAAGACTAAACAAAGCATGGTTTTTGGGCGAAACAAGTGTCAACTTTGAAGTAGTCTATGATGTCACTGATCAATATGCCGTAAAGCAGGCATTTGATGCCACCTTGAATGGTCTAGAGCATGTCATCCATGATGAATTTAGCAAGGTTGATATGACGGTTTAATTTGATGTTATATAAGAACCAAAGGTCCTCTGTCGTGACAGTAAAGTAGTTCAAGCTGTGAGGACGAATACTGTGAGTGATGATAAGGTGCAAGACTCGATCAAAGAAACATAGCCTTGTGCAACTAGCACTACCTCCCTTATTTGGTGCAGGGTAGATAAATGCCAACCGAAGGTTCCCATTATCAAAGACATAGCGGAGATCTTCTTGGAGGGAAGTAAGGTGAAGGACTCGTTCTATCATATCATGAGTAACAAGGATCCGTTGTCCCATGATTTGTGTGACAAAAATATCATCATGCTTCACTACCTAACCTGTTTCGGACTCAGCATATTTTTATGTTGCATTGTAGTAAAAAATCTAGACCAAATTCTCATAGTATTTCCTATTCAATTGTAAATAATGCGTCCACCCTAAATTTTCAAAGTTCATAAGGTGTGGGAAATCATTGGACTTTAAATAATCAAAGTTAATTATACATCCGGGCATTACCTTGGGTTTGCCAAAATTGGCGTAGAACTTCTCAGCGTGTGATGGATGAGTGAAATTGTCCAAAAACAAACTCACAAAAGAGGGTGAGGATGTTTTTGCACTGGCAGAGCTACCTGAACCACTATTGTCAGTCACCTTTGTGCGTTTAGGTTTACGACTCATTTTCCTAAATGAGGAAATTTGAAGGCTTCTGGTGTTTTGAGGCAAAACAATTCGATAAAGATGTAAAATAGGATGACGTAACTGGTTTGATGGATAGAATCAGGAAATGAGTTTAGGGTAATTTATCACTTCGTAGGTGAAAGTTGAGAGGGAAACCCTAGAAAAAGTTTTGAGATGGATAAATTTTTGTAGTCGCCTGGTTCAAAATGATCCTTCAAAATTTAGTAGTCATGTGATTCCATATCAAATACTCGTATGATTCCATATTTACTAATCATGCGATTCCATATTTACTACTCACGCGATTCCATATTTGCTACTCACACGATTCCATATTAACTAGTTACGCGATTGCATATAACTAGTCACGTGATTCAAAATTTTGTACTCGCGTGATTCCATATCAAATACTCGCGCCAATCAATATCAACTGGTGACACGATTCCATATCAACCATTCACGCAATTCAATAGCAACTGGTTACAACCCGATGTCATGTAATTAAATTCAACATGTCATATAGGCTACAAAGTAAGGGGATTGGCATATGCAAACCTATGCAAACTCATGAACGCTGGGATGTAAATTGCATAAAATACTAATAGAATTGAAGATATGAATAAGAAAAAAACAATGTTGTTGTTATTGGACCCGTATGCTTATCACATTAAGGAATAATGAATACAGAACTGTTGTTATTGCAATTTTTATCTTTTTTGTTATAAAATGTTACAAAAAAGATAAAAAACTTGTAAATGATACAGCAAAGAATAATAATATGGACATAATACAAAGCAATGTTATTTACATATTGAAAAGAAAAAAAATTAAAAAATTGAAAATTTTAAAATGGCATGCTATTTGCAAAAATCAAAAGGGCAAACTTTTTTCGAAGCTCATTTATGGCGTTTGCCTTAAGTGTATGATCCTCCGAGCTGATCAACCACTGCAACGAGGCAATAACCCAATCTTTGCAACTATGCGAATCTTGCCATTTTAGGGTTTTTGCATTTAACTTATACCTCATCCATGTCAAGGGTCGCTTTTGACAACGCGAGCTATCAAAGTACCTCGCTTGGTGGCATATAATGGGAAACAATGTTGTTAGTGGACTCATTTGCTTATCACGC
>NW_018397257.1:920323-923895 GCF_002168275.2 Theobroma umbraticum | reverse complement strand
TTAGTTTAAATAAAAATATAAAAATTTGATTAAATGTAATAAAAGAATAAAGATTTTTTTTTGAATTTTTAAAAATAATTCAAAGATTTTTTTCAAGCATTAAATCAATTAAATTCTATTATTTGTTTACTTGCCTTGCAAAACTTGGCCATATATCATGTAGGGACCATAATGGGTAGTATGTAAACAGGTTTTACCCCTATTCGATTAGTTTAACTTAGATTACAATACCTTATAAATTGGTTCAGATTACTTTTAATTGAAAAATTATTTATTTCAATTTATAAATTATCTAAATATAAAATTATTCTGAATTTATTAATTAGATTTGGACTAATAAAATACATAAAAATGATAATTTTTTTAATTTTTGAATTCTAGTAGAGTTGGGTATTGTAGTAAGTGGCCACATCATTTTTAACTAAATAAATGTGTTTGGTTAATTGGGTTTTAATAGATATTGTTAATTGGGTTTGGTTAAGGTATGAGTTTTAAAATTTTTAATAAATGTGTTTGGTTTAATTGGATTTTAATAGATATTGTTAATTGGGTTTGGTTAAGGTATGAGTATTAAATTTTACAACTGAGTTTGAGTTCAGCTATTCAAAATTAGTGGATATCCTATTCGTTGTCATTGCTAATATTATGGGTGTCGATAAAACCTTTTGTCCAAAAGTCGACACTCTAAAATGGATTACACAGCCAATTCCATCACAAAGCTATGAGAGAGACAGCTTGATACCTTGCAAAGGGCCAAGTTATCTCTCCATCTTTCCTCGTAAGAAGTGGATTGGGAAGTAGGGTACGAAAAAGTAGAAGGCACCCCCATTCAACACAAGTGGGGAAGCTTGACTTCTACTATCATCTCATCATATTATACAACAATAAACGAGAGTACCTAGAAATTTCTCATACAATGATAATTTATATAGCAATTTATATCAAAGCATTTGCCTAAGAATAACTAGAGAACATGTTACCACCAACCGTAAGCATGCTTCTTTTTAAGAATCAAAACAAAATACTAAAACGTGCTTATAGGATTATCGAAAATAAACCCTTAACATGCATACTAAGCAATAGAATAGTAAAATAACCAGAAATCAAAGTTCATAAACACATTAATTTAGAATATAAAAATAGTAGAAAGTCCATAAAAAGATCAAGAAGTTAGCAAGGGTTAGCGTATTATTAATATCAAGCATAAAACAACTAACTAAAATTTAACTCACAGCAATTGTAAGTAATTAAACATGAAACCAAAGAAGAAAACTTGCCTTAAAAATATCCAAACATAAAATCCAGAACTCATTTTAGCACGAAAATCAAGCTTGAAAATGTTTAGAAGCACCAAAAGTTGACAAGAGGAATAAGAAGCCTAACCATGCATATTTAGACTCCAACAACATCTGCTCAAACCATAATCATTAAAACAAGAGATAAAGCACATCAAAAAGTCCAAAACACAATTTAAAGCAAAAAATTCAAACAAAACCTATAAAGAGCATAAACATACATCAACAAGGACAAAACACTAGAATAAAAAAACCGAATCCAAACTTACATGCAATCGTCAGGATAGAGCCAAATTAGAGATATAAAGCAATTAGAAGCCATAAGAAACCAATAAGAATCTTAAAAATAACAAATGTGTGCTAGGGGAGGCACATGCGTTCCTTTGGCTAATGAATGTGTGCCAAGTGAAGGCACACTTGTAAGAACGACTCCTACACCCAGAGGTGGAGGGGAGAGGGAGCAAGTAGGAGGCCTTGCCTCCTCAACAATTTTTAATTTTTGTGAAAATTGTGAAAAATAACACTCTTAATAAGGTGATTTTAGAAATAGCCTAAGATATAAAGTTAACTGTTTTTATTCATTTTTTGACATGAGTTGACAAAAATACCCTTGAATAGATTTATGGCAAATTAATATCCTGATATCTCTCTCTCGTGATACAAAAAAATTAAATGCTCAGCTATCTTAGCTCTCTCAACTTTGTTAGCTCTCTTAACTCTCTCAGCTGTTAGCTATCTCTTGCCATCCAGTTGTCTTTTAAGCCACATCGTCATTATGCTGTGGTCTATCTCTTGGCATCTCGTCATATCGTCGTCGATATACAGACTTTAGAGCAAATATGACATCAAGGTATGTTATTGGGTTTGTTGCTACTTTTCCAAAACCACAAAGTTGATGGAAAACCAACTCCATTAATTTCTTAAACTTTGTGTGTAAATTAGAACATTGCTCAGAGTTGTTATGCAACATGTAGAAATTTGTTTTTAAGGATTGTCATGTAGCATACATGGTGTGTAGAAATTTGTTTTTGAAGATGGCCATGTAGCATATTGTTCTTAAACATGGCCAGTAACAACATTGTTATGCACATTACGTGTAACATGTTATCAAAATGGCATGTAATGTTTTTTGAAAATGGCGTGTAATTGTTGGAATTCGACCTCATGCTCAAACATGAAAATAATCAACAAATTAAAATTATAACGCAATAGGAAAAATAAGTTAGTATTTAATAAGAGAAATAGCTGAATCCTACAGGATCAATGTTTGTGTTTTTCATATAACTTTCAAATTAATTATGAATACTCATAAGTTTAGGAGTTACATACCTTGCTCTAGATATCGTAATCAAGAGCCAATTAAATCGAAATCTTTGCTTCTTCACCTTGAGGATTTGTCAAATCTTTAGCCACCTAAGTGTTTAGCCTCCAACAATAATTCACACAGTGACCGAATAAGACCTTCTCAAAGGTAGGATTGTTTTACTTGTGCTAACAAGTTTTGTTTCTAAAACAAAAAGATCAAAAATTCTTGCTGAATCCTTTTTTTTTAGACAAAAAAACTATTTTTCTCTTCTTATTTTATGAAACATTTGAGAAGTGATTGGAAGCTTAGAGTTTTAGTTTGCTAACATAATATATTTATATAGCCAAACTAAGTTGTAACCCTAAATACAATAGTTGTATTTTAATTTAATTAAGTCTCTATGAACTTAATTAATTTCTCACTTTATTTTGATCTCTTTCAATTAAGTCCAGCTTAATTAATTATCTTTATTTAATCCCAATCATGTCACTTAATATGTGTGACCCATTAGGCTTCTAACATGTTGGCAATAAGTATAAATCCTAATCAAATATCAATTTGATAATTAATTTATATTTATAGATTATGAGTGGCAGCTAGCAATACATCATGACCACCTAAATATTAGAGAGTCAATGAAAGAATTTGACAAAGCCCTTCAATGATATGTTGTTATTAAATATCTTGGATATGTCGTTAAGCATGGCTCAGTTTCTACTTATAACATTCTATATTAGTTCTCATAATTCATAACTAACCTTATGAAATTAGGAAACTAACTTTTCTCAAATTCATCATGCTTTGGCTAAAGACTTTATACAAGTTAATCCAGAATTGAGAACAAAAGAGATACAGTAACGACCTCTTCCCTCGATCACTATCGGCATTTGAGACTTGCGAGTGAGTTCCTCAAATCTCAAACAAGCCTTAATTAAATCTCCAATCAACATCAGATATTAACACTATAAATC
>NW_018397257.1:920191-920309 GCF_002168275.2 Theobroma umbraticum | reverse complement strand
TTCACAATAATTAACATATAGCCATTTGATACAAACATCTAAGTTTGATAACTCCATACAACTGATCCTAGTATATAAACATTATTACATCACCTTAAGCTTTAGCCATTACATTCTC
>NW_018397257.1:912383-920091 GCF_002168275.2 Theobroma umbraticum | reverse complement strand
AATAACCATTTCTCCACATTGTTCAAAATATAATAAAAAAATATATACCTTTCTTTGCATAATGTGAACTTCTTCTCACTACTCAATATGTGAAAACCCTTTATATAAATAATAACCAGTCCAGAATGCTCCTACCAGTACAAAAATGCTCGAAAGTTGAACTGGCGAAGAATGCTTTCAAAAGAATTGCTTCTAAGGAGATGTACAGTCTGTCATTAAGAACTGAGCAGTTTATGGACCATATAAACACACTTGACCCATTAATAGATTTCGGGTTAATGCGCGGATCCATCAAATGGGTTGGTTTCGCTAAGGACAATTTTGTCTAAATTTTATTTCTTTTGGCTAGAAATAATTAAAATTATGTTCAGGCCTATTCTCAAAAATGCCTTAGGCATGGAGCCCATTTTGAAACAAAAACTTTACTTAAAATATATTAGTTTATTATATGTACATATACAAATCATAATCATAGTAATTTAATATTAACTATATATTTGTTTATTTATAAATCTGTATTAATATGAAATTACAATTTACATATTTAATTTAAATGATATAACTTATATGTTAATATGTTTATTTATAAATTATGTCATTAATTTCGTATTTATATATAAGTAATACATATAAATATATACTACTAAAATTAACATATTATATACTTATACTTATTATAAATGAGTAATTAATATTTTACAAAGTATTAAATTTAGTTAGTAATTAATAAACAATATATTATAATTAAATAACAAAATAACTGATTTTAGTTTAATATAAATATATTAAAGCTTATTATCAATAATTATTTATTTATTATATTACAACCGGACATTTATGTCTATTATCGGAAGGGTTCTTGTTGGAATTTTGGAGTTCACGGGCTTTATGGGGTTTGTCTTATATTTTCTTGTCATGGCAATTACTTCGATTGGACTCATGGCCAAGGCAAAGTTCTTAGTTCATGCATATTTTGATAGCTGGAATTGGATTATACTTGATGGCTTCATGGGTGAACTTATGTCATTCGTGCTATTTTGGACATTTTCTTTCTTAAGAAATATCAGCTACATGCATATTTCCTTTCTATTACTTTTACCATTTAAAGACTATATCTATGTTGCTTCTTTTTAACATATAGAAGATCTCTGAGAGAATGGAAGAAGGAATTTTGAACTAAAAAAAATTATTTATTAATAAAATTTAAAATATTTATATTTATGTTACTGTAAAGATTCGAACTTGTGTCTAGATGAAAAATAAACAAAACTTTAACCAAGTCTACCACCCATTCATACGTATTTTAAAATTTCCCAACTTAGTCTCAAATAAACCAAATCCATATGACTTAAATACTAATCCCTAACCATGTGCATGGCTCCCTTTCCCCCAATCTCTCTGTTTTTGCTTCCTTTTCTTGTGCTAAGACTAGAAACTGAAACCCATTTGCTGGCTTAGTCATCACTTTCCCAAAATTCTTTTGCTTTGCTGCAAATCTCCCTTTGTTGTGTTGTTTTTTCTACTAAAATCTTCAATTGCCTCTCATTTATCAAGGAACGGTCAGATCTGCCAAAAAGGGCATAACAAATTTCAGGTTCGAGGGCACAACCCACGTAATCTTTACTATTTTTTCTTAATCTTGTTGTTGTCTAGCACTAAATTGAAAGTACATTTCTTTTGCCCCTAAAGCACTTATCTCAACCACAGATCTTGGCTAATTTAGTCTCTGTGTATGTTAATATAGGTATTCTTCTGTCATTTGTAAGTATTTGTTTTAGCTTCATTTTGCCTTATTTAAGTGTTAATAAATTTTATTGGCTACAGATGATTGCTGGTCTAGCGCAAGTCTAAATTTAGAGGTGAGTTTAACCTTCTTTTTGGAAGTGTAATGGTTAAATCTTCTATTGTCAAAAACAAAAGTTTCTTGTCTGATAGGTTCATGTCAAAAACAGTTAGATGGGCCCACTCTACATCTTGCTAAGCAACTTAGATTGTCATAATCGATTCAATTTTATAAGCAATTGAGACTCTACCCTAAGATGTTTCTGACTTATTTGACATTGGGATTACTTGAAAGCTTTATTTAAGTCTAACCTTAAAAATATTGCTTTCTTTCCTCATGTAAATCTCTTTAGCTAGAAAGCTAGAGAAGTTTACCGGTTAAATTACTTTTTCGGCTTTTGTTCTCTCGTCTCTACATCTGCTACTATTATTGTCAATATCTTTCAGCACTCTCTGTCACTATCACTCAGCACAAGTACTTTTAGCCCCCAACCCCGTTATTTTTTATTCCCATAAATAGTAAGAATTTATTGCTTTTTTTTGTGTTGAGCTGAAACTGTTATTGAAATACCGTACATAATAACTGTAGCATTCTTATTCCTAGCAGCCAAAACCAGACCAAGAAATAACTCATTGAAAGGTCAATCCTCTAACCAGTAGTCATGCCAAATTGAAAACATTCATCATTGCGTGATACATAGAAAAGGAAGTATGTTTTGGCCAACTGAATTATTTTCATGTGTAAAGGTTAAAAAAGTAAGGGATAAGGTTTAACATGTATTGGACTTGGTTTCATTCAGACTAAAGATTGAAAAAGTAATTGGATAGCAAAGAAATAAATAATAAATGAAATAAATTTATTAATAAAAATAAGACATGCATACAGAAGTATGGTATCAAAGGTTGGTTTGGTAAGGTGATAAGTTGATTAAGCTAGCACTGTGTGGTTTCAGAGGTTTTAAAAGGACAATGGTCACTTAAAGTAATAGATCATAATGAAACAAGAAATGAAAAAAAAATTCCCTATTTATGCTATGAAGAAAAAAGATTTACTTGAACTTAGGAAGATGAGACTTTGGGGGTTTCAAAAGAGGGTTGGTTAGGTGTGGCAAATTCTGAAATTACTTGTTATGTGTTGAGAAATGAGGGAAAAGAACAAGAAAAAGGATGAAAGGGCAACACAGGCTAGAAATTTCTCACAAGCATAAAGAAAAACATTATTGTTACTAAATTGACTCTAACAATTATAGAACTACAAGTATTTTTATGCCTTTGTGGGCATACATTTGTGTAAGAGTTATACTCAGTAATTTTGATAAGACTAGAATTCCTAGTATCATAAGATTTAGTGATTTAACAACCCATGGAAAGCCAAAACTCAATTCCTAAAAAGAAGGAAAAAAACCATAGTTGACCATAGTTTAGATGGTTCCCAACAAAACAAGAAAATTACAAAATGAAACTAGTAAAGTGCAAGCCTATAGACTCAACTAACTACCATGGTCTCTTTTTATTTCTTTTCCACAAGACTTGATAATTTATTTAAATAACGAGATTAAAATAGATAATGAAATGAGATATGTATAAAACTTTTATATTTTTGATAATAAACGTGGTCTTTTAGTTTACAAGTAAATATTACATAGCCATGTGGACAGGGAGGGATCCAAAAAATTTACTCAGCAGGAGCACAAATTATTAAGAATAACTATGCAAAACTTGGGAAAATTAAATACGAGAATAGCTTTGACAAAGTTTATCATAGTATAAAATCTAATTACCCATTTATGCTATTTAAACTGTTTTTAATAGCAAAAAAAATGTGACTTTCTTTATAAAAAAAGAGTAACTTATTAACCCTACATTCAAGTCATTTATTTGCTTTTTACTCACAGAGTACAAGAGCAAAAAAAAACATATGAAGGATTAAACAAATTCAATTTTTGAATTTCATGAATAACATTATAGGCAATATCATGTTGATATTAGTATATGTGCCAAAGAAATATAGACAGTCTAATTGTACTATTATTATATACTTTATAGAGATAAAAAAAGCAAATAACAAAAAGTAAATCCTACGTGTTAAGGTCACAACAAAGTGGAGCTCTAACTTTTATGAAAATGAATATGGACATATTTGCCATTATTTATTGGTGGAAGAACTTTAACTTTTATGAAAATGAATATGGAGATTTGCCATTATTAATTGGAGAATAAACATATTTTAGGCTGTTACCTACCTAATTATTTAAACTTTTTGGCTAATTGATTTTTGAAATGATATTAAGTAGTCCAAAGTTTGAATGCTTTTCATATTTGCATAATCTAATATATCAGTTTGCTTAAAAGAGTTCTCATAGTATGATTAAAAGCCATTCAATAATTTCAACTTTTAAGTTGAGTAAATTTTCATAATAATTATCTTGGATATTTCTTTTTCTAAAGTATATAAAAAACAACTTTGTTTTCTTCAATTTAGTGGAGGTAAAATTAAGATTTTTACAAAAATTTTAAAATTTTTTATCATATATTAAAGACACTTTAGGTTTTGAGTGGAGGCAACTTCCCCCACCCTAAATCCATCCTTGCTTGGGGATGATCAACATCATTGTGAGACATATCTGCAAATAGTCATCCATCTTGATCATTAACACATATATGGTACGTTTCTACACCATTGCTAGTCCCGAAAAGAAAAAACCACCATATCCTCTTTCCAGGAAACGCAAAACTTCTAAGAAGAACTTGATATAACCATTTGTGAGCTTTCCAAAAGATAGGGGATAATGCTTCCTTTTCTTCAAGTGAATTATTTTCATGTGCACATGTTTTGGCCAAATTGCAAAAGAGTTTTGGCCATATGTTTCCCTATGCAAGTACAAGCTTTTTAGATTTTCCTTTGTTTATATGTGAATGCTTTTCATATAGTAGGTTTCTTGGAATTCTGTACATTAAATGGGTTTATACCTGATCATTGTTCATTTTATTTGTTAGTCACTTGGTTTATCTACTTGTTTATGAAGTTACACTTATACAACGTTTCGTTTTTTTTTGTTTTTATTCTTGTATGGAATCACTTTTACTATCTTGACATGTTATTATTTTTTAAAATTTATATTTAAAATGTTCAACTTAGTTTTTCATAATGGAATGTAGTTGTTAACAATTTTTATTGTAAACAAGAATGGAAATTACTCTTGACTGTTATATTCTATGACACTTAGGATTACAAAATGTCGAGAGATCGATCTTCGATGTACTACCGCTTAACTTTTGATGGATTCATTAGAGATGAATTTATAAATGGAGTTAAAGAATTCATTAGTTTTGCACGTTTTAACTCTACATTTATGTGAAAGAATAAGATTAGATGCCCTTGCTCTCGATGTAATAACAATAAGTTTTTAAATTTCGATAAAGTGACAGAGCACATCCTTAAAAAGGGTTTTACTAGTGCTTACACAATTTAGAGTTTACATGGGGAACATGATGTTGGACAATCATCAAGAAGTAGAGATAGAGTTGAACCATATGCTAGTAATGGGAACATTAGGAATATGGAGAACCTACATATGAAGAGGAAGTAGAAAATCCATATACTAGAATGGCTAGGGATGCTATGGGTCCAGATGTTGCTTTCAATTGTAGTCATGATAATGAGTCAAGGTTTGTGGAAGAAGATCCAAATCCAAATGCAACTAGTTTTTACTCTTTGTTAAGTAATGCAGAGGAACCTTTGTGGTCAGGTTGCACAAAGCACACAACGTTTTCAGTTATGTCACAACTTTTAAATGTTAAGTCAGAGTTTACAAGGAATGAATCTTGTTTTGATCGACTATTAGAGATAGTAAAGAATATGTTGCCATCATATGAAACTTTACCTACTAACTTCTATAGAATAAAAAAAAAGGTAGCAAAACTTGGAGTTCAATATATCAAAATTGATGCATGTAAAATAATTACATCTTATTTTATGAGGAAACTGCTAATTTAGAGCATTGTATGATAAGAAATCATCCTTGGTATAAATTGAGGAAATCAAATATGAAAAGGCAAAATAAAATACCTTACAAGATTTTACGTTACTTGCCACTCATACCAAGGCTTCAAAAGCTTTATATGTTAAGTAAAACTACTGAACATATGATGTGGCATACGCCAAACCAAAAAGATGATGGAGTCCTCAGACACCCTGTTGATGGTACGGCTTGGCAACACTTCAACTACACACAGGAGTTATTTGCAATGAAACCACGAAATGTTAGACTAGGGTTATGTGCTGACAGTTTCAATCCTTTTGGATCGACTATGAAACCTTATTCTATGTGATCAGTAATGCTCTGTGTGTCCAAGTTTCCCCCATGGATGTGTAAGAACCAACAATATATATTTCTTAATATGGTTATTCTAGGGAAGAAAAATCCAAGTCAAAACATGGATGTTTTCTTGAGGCCTTTGACAGATGAGTTGAAAGTATTGTGGACCGAAGGTGTTGTCATGTATGATGCATATAAGAAATAAACTTTTCATCTGAGTGTAGCATTATTATGGATAATTAATGATTTTCTTACTTACGATATGTTGTCAAGGTGGAATACTCATGGATGGTTATCATGTCCCTATTACATGGAACGTTCTAAGTTTTTCATATTGGATCATGGTAGGAAACCTTATTTTTTTATTATCATCGGCAATTCTTGTGACCTAATCATCCTTTTAGGAGGCAAATAGACAAATTTATTAAAAAACCAATTGAGCATGACTTACCATTTCCTCGATTATCAATTGAAGAAATATTGTCACATTTGAATTCGCTTCCTCAATCTCATTTGGAACAAAATGTGGTGAGCAAAAAATTTTGGGTTATGTTGTAAGTCATAATTGAGTGAAAAAAGGTATATTTTGGGATCTACCTTATTAGCATACGCTTTTTATTCATCACAATCTAAATGTAATGCATATTGAGCGTAATGTATTTGAGAATATATTCAACACAATGATGGATGTTAAGGGAAAGACAAAAGACAACTTGAAGGCAAGACAAGATTTGAAAGTGTATTGCAAGTGACCAGAATTGGAATTGGTGGAATATAATGACAAAATTTTTAAGCCTAAGACTTTGTACACCTTAAATAAGAAGGAGTGAAAAAAGTTTGTTCTTAGGTGAAACAATTAAGATTACCTAATGGCTTTGCGTCGAACATATCTCTGTGTGTTAATGAGATTGATTGCAAATTTTATGGGATGAAGAGTCATGATTGTCATGTCTTTTTGCAATGATTGCTCCCAATTGTCTTTCATGATATGGTGCCTCACTCAATTTGGGATGCGATTATTGAGATATCTCACTTTTTTAGAGATTTATGCGCAATTGAAATATCTATAAATCATATGGAAGCTTTGGAAGGAAAAATATGTGAAATTATATACCAACTAGAGAAGATCTTTACTCTTGGTTTCTTTAACTCTATGGAGTATTTACCGATCCATTTACCTTACAAGGCAAAGGTTGGTGGACCATCCAGTATCGATGAATGTATCAATTTGAGAGGTACTATAATTGTTATTTGCTTTCAAATAGCTTATTACAAGAGTTTAAGGTATTTATTAAGCTTGATGAATATTGTGATTTTTAGGTTTTTGCAACATTTGAAGAAAAAAGTAAAAAATCAAGCCTTTGTAGAAGGATCTATATGGGAGGTTTATATGATCAAGGAAATCTCCTCATTTTACTCATGGTATTTTGAACCTACTATGCGAACAAGATTAAATCGAGTGCCACAAAATGATGATGGGGGAAACATGGACTCTCTTGGTCATCTTTCAATTTTCACTCATCTTGGGCGAGCTTTTGGTCTATTAGATAAATCTCGATTTTTAGATGAGGATGAGTTTTATGCTGTTGAGCTATATGTTTTAATGA
>NW_018397257.1:912018-912373 GCF_002168275.2 Theobroma umbraticum | reverse complement strand
GATGCTCCCATATATTAAGTAAGTACCATTCTACCATAAACTCCAATGATTGATTATAAGAATAAACTTAATTCGTAAATTGTGGATATGATAATAGGATATTTGATAAAATGGTGAAGAGAGATGCTGTGCATATATCGAAAAATGAATTGGAGAAAGTACGTGATGTAAGATTTGTGAAATGGTTTAAACACTATGCAAGTTTATGTAAATTGGAAGTGAACCTTTAATAACAAATATGCATTAATTATGTAATTAATTAATTTATCTTGTATTTCATGTTTGTAGGTTGCCAACATAAGGATGAAATTGACCCGCGTATACTTGAAATCTCTCATGGTCCAGGACATATGAT
>NW_018397257.1:901732-912008 GCF_002168275.2 Theobroma umbraticum | reverse complement strand
AAAGGATACTTTGTAAATGGTTTCAAGTTTCACACCTTAGATTATGGACAAAATCGTCAAATAATGAATAGTGGGGTTTGTATAAAAGGGAGTTTTTACAATAATTATAAACGTGACTTTTATGGTATTTTAATAGATATAATTGAGTTGGAGTATTTTAGTATCAAAAACAGATTATGCTATTCAAGTGTCATTGGTTTGACACTGGAAAAGGTATTAAGGTAGATCCTTTGCATGGTCTTATTGAAATTAAACACAACTCCATACTTGTCACTAATAGACCATTTATTTTAGCTTCACAAGCTCACCAAGTTTGTTATAGTAGTTATCCATCAACCAAAAGAGATCGACGTGATTGGTGGGTAGTATTTAAAACAAAAGCTAGGAGTAGATTTCACATTCCTAGTAGTGGAGATAGAGAAAATGAAATTCATTTGAATGAAGAAGTATTCCAAGAAGATGTGTCTATTTCAATTAATGGTACTCCATTGGAAGAACTAGACAACTTTATAGTTTTAGCAAATAGTGATTATAAAAAGGTTAATCTCTTGATTCAGGATGAAGAAGATGACATGCAGGGATACGAAGATGAAGAAGATGGCATGGAAGGAGATGAAAATGAAGATGAAGATGAAGTTGAAGATGAAGATAAAGACAAAGAAACTTTTAGTGATAATAGTGATAATGATGAAGAACATGAGTTTACTTATTTTGAAAGTGATTGATGATGGTAGCTATAGATCATATTGGTTTTATATCTTTTATTACACAGTTGTTTAACTTTAAATTTATAATATTGAAAGATCTTGACATATTATAAAATTATTATAGTTTATATTTATAAATGTTGAAATGAATACTTTATAATGACATTTTTTATTGTACAAATGATTAGGAATTCCTTTTGATTGTTGTCAATTGATGATTTTTATACTTTGTTTCAATTTTTTTAAAAAAATTTGTGTATGAATTTTAACTAAAAAAAATTACAAGAACGATGATTAAAGGAAAGCATTCAAAATCGAGACCTAGATCAACAAATGCCTTTGGAATTATGTCGTTGCCTACAAATGCTAGTGCGTTTATTGATCTATCCATTCAACCATAGATACAGTAGGTCAATAATGATGTGCCCTCTGAGCCACCTTTTTTGTTGGGTGCATCTGCAGAGCAAGTAGAAAATGAGACATCTATTCACGATTCTTGTAGATCCCCATCTATTGATTTAGGTGCAAGTGTAGATGATACATCCTCAAGGTCAAGGGGTAGGGGGCTTGGTCTAGGATTACAAACTCCTGTAAATCCATCCGATAGATTGCATATAACTCTTATTGGGGAGAGGTATGTTATCTTGTATTATAATGAAATAGTTATGTTTGTTATATATTTTAATATGTAATCATTTTCTTTTATCTTGTACAAATACTTTTTCCGAGCAATAGATCACAACTACAGAAACAAAGATCATTAAAAATCACTTCCATAGTCCATGGTCAATATGGAGGAAAGTCCATATGACATAAAGGAGTTAGTGTTTCAAAAATTTTAGGTACTATATTTGTTATTCAATTGAATTTTAAGTTTTTATTTTTAATTAATTTGTATCAATTTTTTTTTTGTTACTCTTTTATTTTGATGTAGGAAAAATGTGTTTGGCCTACAAATCAAGATATTTTGGTTTGACGAATATGGGAAAAAATTTTTCCTATCGATTAAGAGACATGCTTTCAAAAAAAAAGAAATAAAGCAATGAAAGAAGCCAAAATAAACAACATTAGGGATTGCAAAGGCATGTCAAGAGAATAGATCACAAATGAAATCTAGGATGCCCTTATCGATACAATATGGGGTAGAGAAGAATGGAAAAACAGATCCAAAAAAGCAAGGTAAAATCGTTTAATACCAAAAGAAGGAAGCATTTTAAAGCACATTGGTAGTTTAGTTCCATTTGTTGTTCATGCAAAAGGATGGTATGAATTAATTTTACTTCACATTCTATGTATGGTTTTCTTTCAAACTAAATTTAAATGGTATGTTTAGTAGTCTGACTTAGGTTTTTCTTTACATGTTATTTATATATATCGATTATGATTGAGTATATATAGTTGTAAATAAATGCAGGCAATTGAGATGAAACGAGATGTTAGCTTTTTGGAATTGTTCAATCACACTTATAAGCATTTAACGGGTCATGGTGATTTTATAGATAACAAGTCTAAATCTACGAGTGTATGTACAAAATTGATATATTTTTATTTCAAAGTTGACAATATAATTGAATACTAATCTTATTTAATTTTTTATGTAGGAAATGTATAATTCTGTATTATCACATAAGTATGATGTATATTCATCTTCTTAGCCAGAGTTTGATCCGCATGCTTGGACGAAAGCAATTAGAGGGATAGAGACTACACACACTCATGTGCATGGCTTTGATACTCAGGTGCCTGTTACAGCTCTACTTAGTGGAACACAAAGCAATGTAGCAACATCTGAGTCTGCGTGTAGCCCTATCAACTCAAACACTACCAGTCTCACAATTGTATTAGAAGAAAAAGTGAAAAATCTATCAAAAAATTGGGTAAGATACATGAAAAAATACGTGGAGAAATACGTGAAGAAATTGTGAATGCAATGGCGGAAAGCATGAGCGAATTTATGGCATGTATGGAAACCATGATCATGACTAATGTGCTTTCAAAACAAGAAAATGCATGTACTTCAACCTTAAATCTTGACAAGTAAGAATGCAACATTTCATGATATGATGTCTCTTTTTTATTGCTACACTTGGATAGTTTTTACTATAGGTGTTTAATAACATATTTAGCTTTATATTCATATGTGTTTGACATTTTTAGATATTGTGTGTTTATGACAATTTTTAATTGTATGAATTTGACTTTAAATTTTAGTTTTTAATGTGTGTTTCTCTTATATATTTTGAAAGTTAATTGTGGATGTCAATTGATAATTTATTATCGAAATTTTAATTAGTAATTTTTGTTGAAAAAGCATTACCAATAGGGCATACAATTGAAAATTAGTAAAAGAATTTCCGTTGGAAATACATTACCAACGAAAATTTCCATTAGAAATGGAATTATGTTGGAAATGCTTTCTAAACAAAAAAGTCCGTTAGGAATTTTCAATGAAAAATTTCATTGAAAGAGCATTTCCAATGGAATTTCTGTTGGAAAATTAATTTCCTATGGAATTTTTTCAAACGGAATTTTTCATGGGAAATGCTTTTCCAACGAAAAATTCTGTTAAAAATTTCTAACGAAATTCTGTTGAAAATTCATTTCCTATAGAATTATTTCCAATGGAATTTTTTGTCAAAAATGCTTTTCCAACAAAAAATTCCGTTGTTCGAAAATATTTTCCAATGGAATTTCTGTTGAAAATTTCCAACGAAATTCCATTGGAAATTTTTTCCCAATGGAAATTTCCTTGGAAATATTCAACGGAATTAATTTGGGATAGGTAACAGATTATGCATTTTTTCCAATAAAATTTTTCATTGGAAATTTTCAATTGATTTCCAATAGAAAGTATTTCAAACGAGGCTTTTACTAATGAAATTTCCAACGGATTGTTCCATTGGAAATCCGTTTGAAAGAGGTATTTCCAACATAAAATTTCATCGAAACAAACATGTTTTTTGGTAGTGAAAGGTGACATTTTTCAACTTTCAAATCTTTGATTGATGAATTTTCAGAACTAAAAATATTGTTTTAATGCCCAGATTTTCTATTGAATACTAAAACTCTAAGGTTTTATGATTTTTCTTAGCATCAAAGCTCCCTTAAGGTAAGGATAAAGAATTTATGAGTTTTTAAGCATTTATTTAATTAAGTAGTTTTGGGTTAAAGCTAGAAAATTAGCTTTAGATGAATCTAAGTAATTTTGAAAAGGCTTAGAGTGGTTATTACAAGATTGTTAGACTAAGTATTGGTTATAATATTGTTGAATGTTTATGATCAGTTGGACACTTCGAAAGATTCATTAAAATGGCGTATTGACCATTGCTAGAGATCAAGTCATCAAATAAGTTAGTGGACACACCTTTTCAAGTATTTTGATATGTAAAGTAAGCATGAATTTCATAGTGATGCATGAAGAATTATTGTTTTGAGAATGGCTTTCCAAATGGTTTTATTACAAATGATTTCAGCTAGTTTTGAATTTAAAGCTTGAAGAAATATTATTTTGATGATAACTTTCCAAACAAGTTGGTTACAAATAGTTTCAACTAGTTTGCAAATCTACTACGTATGTAAAGATCTTATTTTATATTAGTTTTCAACAAGGGGGACAAGCCCTTTTCAACATTTATAACAAAAATGAGTTTAATGGTATGATGTGTATGCTTAACATGATGTCACATGATATATTGGTGGATGCATGTATTTCCACTTATGAGTTTATGAATGATAATGACATGTACTTATAAGATGATGAAATGCTTTGAGGATGTAGACATTCCCTCCCATCGTAAGATTATGAATTATGAGATTTAATATGAAATGTATGCTATGAGATGTAGGTGATGTGAATTCCAAGTACACTATAAGCCAAGTATAAGAATGGTTAATGAGAATGACTAAATGATTATGATGCAAGTCATGGATAAGAGAGATCCTATACTTAAGGAATCAAAGGTAGTGAGGATTTGATCACTATTCACTTAAGTTGGGTTAGGCAGCACTCAAAGGTGTAGGTGAGGCAAAATTCCACTCACAAGTGCGCTAAGAATCCAAGATAGTGGGTATTTGACCACTATCTGCTTTAATGAGGCAGACGCCACTTGGAACTTTGAAATGTTTATGATCTACTAGGAAAATTCTATGGAAGTAATGATGTTAAGACTATGTTTATGTTTGAATGAATATTGTTGATATGATGTATACTAGAATGTGATGAATGAAAGCTTGGTTAGATTGAAATTTAGACTATAGTATAGTCCCATGAAGTAGAAGAACTTAGAGCATGGTTATGTGCAAGAATTTACCTAAAAAATTAGGATTTTTGTCTGACCTATCGATACATAAGAGAGACATATTGATAGATTTTGGATAGAATGCTACAAGAAGCATTTTGTGTGAAATCTACTGATACATTTCCAAATGTATCGTTAGATTCTTTAAGAATAAGGTTTTCAAATGTTTTTGCAAGGCTTTTCAAAGGCAAATGGTTTTCAATGATTTATGCAAACTTGTTTTTAATTGAATTTGATTGACAATGTATCTAAATGTCATGTTTCATGAGTATTACGGAAATGAAGGAAGTTTTTTATGAATGACATAAGATTACAAATGAATGTTTATGAAAAACTCTTCCCTTTAGCTTGTCCTTTTTCATATATCCATTCACTAAGTCTTTGTGACTCACGTTAGTTTTCTATTTTTGTTTTGCAGATTAATGATTAGCTTACTACCCTTGTCATGGAGATGAGCTCTTAGTTTTCTTTCTTTGTTAGGTGTTTAGTACCCACTTGATGCTTAGAGGGTTGGGTTAAGTTCCACTAACGAGTCAATCTTTATTTTATGCTTATATATGTATGAACATGTTTATGATGATGTAGTTGAAGGACAACATTTACTTTATGAAATGTAATGCTTAAATGTTGCAAAGGTGGCTTGTGAGCCTATATGAACACCCGAGGGTGTAGATGAATGTTTATATAAAATAATGTATAAGATTTTGACTCTTATGTTATTAATGATTAAAGTGTATGCAATGTTTATGTTGAGAAGTTCCATAGTTGTGTATTAATGTCCATGGATGGGTGCTTGTGAATGGTATGCTAATTGCCTTTATGTATTGCAATATTAGTTAATGAACTCAAATGTGAATGAATAGATGTAAAGAAGTTTGCTTGGGCCTAGTGGGCTATACTCATCCGGGTTCATGCGTCGGTCACAATCCTTTCACCAAATAGGATGTGACACACATGATGTAAATGAGTTTAATGTCACTATTATACTATGAAATGTTGATATGATTGAATGTTGTATTCTCTGTTAAGGTGTAATGGCTATATAGATGCCTAACAAGTTTAAAAGTTAGAAGAAATATATAGACTTAAATGTGATGAATGGCACCCTCTGTATGAGGTTTAAATGCAAAAATAGTGCCATTACCATAGGTAAGGTGTCAATACCAAAAGGGAAAGGAAATCTCTCATTTTTTTCTTTATAAATGTTTTGTGAATAGAATTACAACTAGTTTATCCAAATGGTTGCATAACTTGGATTTATACTGCATTTATGAGAAATGATTTGAAATAATGTTTATTAAGCATTGAAAAGAATATGTGGATATTTATGAAACTCATGTTATATTTTTAAAGTATGTTTTATTGCAAAAACTCTTCCCCTTGGTTTGTCCCCCTCCCGTATTCACTCATGGAACCTTTGTAACTTAAATGTTAGTTTCTCATTTTTTTTCAAGCTAAGTGAGTAGAGGTATATAGTAGGTCGTGTCATGGATACATGATTCGTTTCTTCTTGGTAGGTGCTATAGCAACTACTTCCAATCTAAAGGGTTGAGTCATGTTCCGCTACAAGTCGATCTTTACTTTTCTTATTTATAAACACTTGATTATGTTTTGAGTGTGAAGCCATTGAATGGTGCTATACTTATATGGAATTGTATAAATGTTATAGATGATGGCTTAAGGGCCCCCCATTAGCACTTAAGGTGCATTTAAATGTTGAGAAGAAATATATGTTATACGGATGTTATTGATGAAAAAATGTGTTTTCACATTTTATGTTGAGAAGTTCCATAATTGTGTGATAGTGCCTATGTATGGATGTATAAACATATTCATGTTAAATGCTTTTATGAATGGTTTATGTGGATGCCTAGCCCATTATGATAAATGCATGTATTTATGGATAATGAATGATTGATGAGTATGAAACTTACTAGTGCCTAACAGGCCATACCCACGTAGTTCCTAGTGCTGATCATGATCCTTAACAAAAAGATGTGACAAAACTTTTAAAGATTGACCCTTCTTCTATGGGGATTGACCTGTTTTGCTTTAACTTGCAAACATGCATTTTTTTTGTTTCCTTTTCCTCCCATTCTTCCGCCATCACACTTACACTAATGTAACACAATATTAAGGAAAGATTTATAATAAAATAGTTGGAAAACTCATCCAATAACACGATTATATTAAGGCTCACAGAAGCTTTTACATCTTGAATAAATTTTACTTAAAAGAAAAGTTGGGTTTTCACTAGCTAACTAGTACCACAAAACATATTAATAAATCGAAAATAAAAAAACAAGCATCAAAGTTAATCAAAACAATGTAGCATAAAGTAAGAAAGGAATATAAATTCACATTGACAGCAAACATAATATCCGTAGAGATCAATCTCTCTAAATGATTCTTGACATCTAAGGCTCCATACTCCAAACCATGCCTTCTTTCTCCAACTTTATTAGATAAATATAGTGACATAGTCTGCTTAGCATTGCTTCCAAAGTTTACCAAACTATGTCACTATATTTATCTAATGAACTTGGAAAAAGGAGGCATGGTTTGAAGTATGAAGCCTTAGCAGTCAAGAATCATTTAGAAAGATTGATCTTTTTAGATATTGTGTCTACTGTCTCAATAATGTGAATTTATATACTCTTTTTGTTTTATTTTTCTAATTAATTTTAATTTTTTTTATTTATGATTTATTAAGGAGTTTTGTGGTACTAATTAGCTTTTCTCCTTAATTGTTTAGTGAAAACCATTTCAGTCTTTGGGTTTGCCATTTTCATGTATGTAAAGTAATACTAGTTGTTAATGGAATAGATTAACAATAGCAGAAAGTAGAGAGAATAACCATTTGTTCCTGGATGCCTTTTAAGATATTTGCAACCTTACAATCCATAAGGCATTAAACATTTTTTGGAAGTTCTGCAGATAATACCAAAAAGATACCATTAACTCATACAATTTGTTTAACTCAGTAAGGTTTAGCCTCACAATCCATTGTTAGCTCCACGTCTAATAAATGAAAAAAGTATCCTTCTTCAACAATTGTTGAAGCTAGTTATAGCTCTCCATTTAGAAGACATTGAGCTAGCAATGGATTATTTTGCTAAACCTAATAAATTAAAGGTATAGTATACCAAGTTGTTGATATCTACTTGGTAGTATTTGCAAAACTTCTAGAAATGTTAAATACCTTGTGGATTGTGAGGTTACAAATATCTAAAAGACATCCAAGAACAAATGGTTATACATTCTGCTTTTTGTTATTATTAATCTTTACCATTAACAACTCGCATTACCTTATGAACATGAAAACAACATTCCGTGTTAAGGCGTTTGTTTAATCTTTGATTTTATATCATATTTATATCTACTTATAACTTGTAATCTCTACTTAGATTATTTCATTTAAGACTTACTTAAAACTGTTGTTTGTTTAGAGTGTCCAACAAAACCTATCACTCAGATATTCTATGGACTTGACTGACCAACCTCAAATTGAATTTAATTTAGGTCAGTTTGTCAGATCCATAAAATACATGAGATGTTTACGTTGTAGTATTTTTTGCAATGTACAAGTTGTCGGCATTAGGTACGTTGGTTAGATTTATGGAATATCCAAGTTCCTTTTTAGGGTGTACAACACAATCTGTCATTTAACATTCAATGGACTTGATTGACTTATTGGTATTATTTAGCAAGTAGGGATTAAGCATATATATTGTTGTGAATTCCCTATTTGCTAAATAATTTGGGGTAGGTAGGTTAAGTTCATATAGAATATACGAGTTGCCAATATTGAAATCTTTGAAATAGAACACATGTTATGTTATCTTTATCTTTTTTTTTTTTGTAAAATGAGTGTTTTTATTGAAGGGATGTTTCCACATACTACGTATGAAGTTCAAGTTTAGTGTCTAGTAGAGTATCAATTGCATTATGTGGTTAGTAGTCCATGTTGAATTTTCATCAAAGCAATTGGTAATCCCTCGCGATGAAGGGATGATGCTAGTAGATAGATTTGTACTTATTTTTCATTTATATTCTTCATATACTTGTATGTTTTTGGCTTTTATTTTCAATTAATATTAATAAATATAATATAATTTGTATTCATGATTTTATTAATTAAAAAATTTTAGCTTTACATATTTATAATATTTAAAATTATCTTTTTACATATTTGTATTTGTGTAGTTTTTATTTTTATCATTATGTTTTAAAATTTTTTAAAAATAGTTTTTATTGCCGATGGAATTTTTTTCAATATTAATGAATTTGTACTCTACACCAATGATATTTACAAATGAGGTTCTCACTAATCCATGGGCAAATTTCATTTGTAAACTACTGATGGAATTGTTTCATCATCGACAACTCCTCCTAACAACAAATTAGCTAATTTAATGACAAAATTTCATATGGAATATTCCATCACAAAAATTTACAATGTATTATTTCGTCACCAACGAAAGTATTGTCAACCACGTAAAGGTGGAACTTTCAGTCGATACATTGATACACAAATAAATTTTAACATTTTGCTGATGAAATATTTCGTCGGTAAAGCTCATAATTTTGATAGTGTAATAAACCCTAGCATAGGCCAAAATTTTTATAAATAGCTTGAAAGGCTTATTTGTCATATTTTAAGACTATGTAAATATATTAACCCATTGTTATTTAGACTGAGCTATTCCATATGCATAATAAGTGAATGTTTGTGATCCAATCTCCTCCACTTAGTTGGGAACATATAAAAGTCAACATAACACTTAATCATAAATATTACAAATTTTGATACTATTGTGTGTCATTTAGGACTAGATGTTACATCTTGAGGTCGCTAATCCTTCAAGTCATGCTTTATGTTGCCGAATCAAGCTCGTGCAAAACTTATGATTTTGAGTGCATGAGGAAGCAATCAGATATGGTAAAAAAGTCACTATGGTGCTTTTAAGAAGGGTAAGAAAAAATGGGCTTAAGATATACTTTTAATTTTTAAATTTTTTGAATATACTTTTGTTTTATGTAACCGTCCATTGTAATTATACAAGGCTTTGCCTTAGTTAAGATCCATCTATGAATAGATGTTGCTTAAATTGGGCTTATCAATTTGCCTCGTAGAGTACAAAATAACATCTTTTAGCATATGAATGCAGATTGATTTTGTGATTTAGTGGGCAAATTGGTTGCAAGTCGTTATCTAAGTAGAATTAAAAGGTCCGTGTGTTGAACACTTGAAACAATTCTTCACCTACT
>NW_018397257.1:900030-901632 GCF_002168275.2 Theobroma umbraticum | reverse complement strand
TGAAATTATTGAGAGGGTTATATTTGGAGTGAGCTTCTGAGGAGGGCTATTTCTTAGAAATTCTTTTTTTTTTTGTTAATATACAATGATGGTATGAACTTGACTAAAATGGGAAAGTTATTTGTTTTATGTTGCATATGACCAGCACAGGAACAAAGTAGGATAATGTGGAATCTTTGCTTTGTGTGTCAAGGCACTAGTGGGGGTTCAACGCTGGCATTAACATCCACTGTAAGTGGTCGCATCTGCATGTGATACGTGAGAAGTTGTGCAAAGGAAATGAGTTAGAAACCTTGAAGAGAACTTGCTTTCGGCATATGATGGATGTCGAATCAGAGAAGAGTTTATTTTGCGCAGGTCTCATGCACAACCTAATGCTGCGTAGAATTAATGAACCTGATGCCATTGATGGAGAGTTATGGTTTGCCATAGGTAGAACGAAGCCTTGGTTTTTGAAGAGGGAGTTCTACCCAGTGACAGGACTTAAGTTTGGTGCCTTGCCAGCCTTTATTGTCAATCACTACGAGGTCATCCTAGGAGGAATTCACGTGCTATATTGGGGACAGGGGAACGAGGTGCAGATACAACAAGTTTTAAAGAAGTTCAAGGGAGGGTAGTTTCAGCAAGAGGGAGATGCAACCAAGATGGCCCTCGTCTTGATCGCAAGCAATGTTTTATTTGGTCAAGACTACAAATGATCAGTGATTCCATGGTTGTTTTCACTGGTTAAGAACATCAACAACTGGAATGCATTCCCATGGGGCATATACGTTTGGACTCTGATCGTCGATTACTTGATAAGGGGTTTTGAACCTCCACC
This sequence comes from Theobroma umbraticum, assembly GCF_002168275.2. Taxonomy (NCBI): domain Eukaryota; kingdom Viridiplantae; phylum Streptophyta; class Magnoliopsida; order Malvales; family Malvaceae; genus Theobroma; species Theobroma umbraticum. The sequence goes on along the minus strand of NW_018397257.1, from coordinate 900,812 downwards.
GATGGGAGTAGTAGAGAAGAAACGTTACCACCTCTACGGATTTATATGGGCATTTCAAGTAATGTGCCATACCGTGATGTTTAGCATTATTCTTTTGGCATAAGATTTTATGAGATGAGTAAAAAATAGTTCACAATTGATGTGCAATTTTGGGCATTAAAAGAAATTCCTGTAATCCAAAGCTTGTTTGGAAGGCAACGCTAGTGTGGACAAGTTTGCCCAAGAATGCTGAAATGGGCGTGTGATGAGACGGCTATAGGCTTCCACGCTAATATTGCAAATTTTGAGATAAAAGGCAAGGTGAGTAAAGAAAGCATATATTTTTATTTTTATTTTTACTTTATTAAATTCCTCTCACTGCTCAATATGTGAACTACTTTTATGCAAATAAAAACCACTGCGAAATGCTCCTACCATTGGAAAAATATTTGCAGGTTGAATTGGTGAGGAATGCTTTTGTCATAATTACTTATGAGGAAATGTACGGTCTGTTGATGACAACTGAGGAGTTATGGACCATATAAACATACTTGACTCGTTAATAGGTTTTGGGTTGAGGAACATAGCCAAATGAATGGGTTAGTTTCAATAAGGATAGTTTTGTCCAAATTTTATTTCTCTTCACTAGAAATAGTAAAAATTATGTACAGGCTTATTCTTAGAAGCGCCTTATGCATGGAGGGCATGGAGGCCATTTAAACTCTTTAAAAAAAGAAGTTTAATTTTTATTGTCATAGGGTAGCGAGAGTTAAATCTAATGACAATGTATGTTTTGGTGTAGT
>NW_018397257.1:870800-899930 GCF_002168275.2 Theobroma umbraticum | reverse complement strand
TCTTTTCAGCTGAATTCGCCGTCATGCGATTGCCCATTAAGCCCGCTTCACTTAAGTAGGTAAAACCCCCATTTCTGCATCACTGTTCTTTATCTGGGTTTCACTGTTTATTTTTCCTGAAACATAAAACTTTTTTCTTTTTTTCTTCTGTCTTTTGGCCTTTTTTTTTATAATTATAACTTGGAGATAAAAAAAATGGTTTTGCCTGTGGTTTGAAGGTAAGAGAAGGAAGCCATGGAAGGGGATGGGGTTGCACTGGCGTGTGTGATTTCTGGGACCCTTTTTGCAGTTTTGGGTTCAGCTTCATTTTCCATACTCTGGGCCGTCAATTGGCGCCCATGGCGGATTTATAGGTATTTCGTCTGACATTTTTTAATTTTATTTTTGTTACTGATATATTTGCTAACATAATCACATGGATACGCATTATGTAAGTCGACTTTTAAGAATGCAGTGTGACATTGATAATTACAAGCTGAGATGTTAGTTTTTATAGCATTTACATCGGATTAAAAATTTGATTATGAAGCTGATTATTAATCATTTATTCTGTTGGCTTTATTAGTAATGTGGCTTACATGTATTTAGTGCAATGCCTGTGTATGGTTAATGATTTAATTTTTTCGTTTTCCGGAAACATGAGTAACTAATTCATGCCAATAAGAACACATTTAGTCATTTATATGACTTTTTCCCTTTACAAGCAGGTCCGTTTATTTCATTTCTGTGAATAAATTTCTCCTGGATTCAAAATGATGTCCAAACAGTGTTCTTGTAATTTTATATTTCATCTTTGAAGTTTTAGTGGTTCTTCCAGAAACCTTCTTTCAGTCATGAAATCAGGCTTCTTGAAGAAAATATATGCATGAAATAGAACATAATCTGGAGTCAAAGGAGGAACCTGGAGAAATAAAAGGAGATTCTCATGGAAGGTTAAGAAAGGTCTCTAGTGACATGAGAAAGATCCAAAATTTTGAAATGCTGACAAACGTGAATTTTGAACCTTACTAAACAGAATGTAGTTTCTCATGTTTAATAGTGTAGCTAAGGCAATGCACACACTTTACTGGTTGGCGCTGATCTGGGGACGCCATACTTCCTGTTGTGGTATTGTTTTGAAATATAAACAATTTGCCAAATCATATATTGAGCAGTGTGCCTATTGGGAGGTTGGAAATGTTTCTTTGGTGTTGCAAGTGTTCCCACCAAAAAATAAAAAAACTATCTGAGGTTTTTCTTTTTTTTTTTTAATTTTTTGTCTTGAAGACTTATTTGCAAATCTGGAATAACCATATTTTCTTAGCTTTGCATAATTCTGTTTTGCTGTTTAATAATAGCTATTGGATAGGCGGAACCATAGGACTCAAAATGTTTTCTAACTTTAGGGAAAACCTTTCGAAGTACTTATTGCAACTTGGTCATTTTCACCTGTGCTAGATTCATCATAAAATCTCCACTAGGATCTTGAAAAATTTCTGTACTTAACAATGTAACTTTTCCAACAAGGCATTAACAACTTGAATCCTTTTTTCGTTCATTCTCCCTCATACTAATGTTCAGGGAAGGGAAAAATTACATGTAAACTCTTTAATTGGTTGCTTTTCTTAGCAACAAGCCCCTGAAAACAGAAAACAATGTATCTTCTTGCATGATTTTTGATTATGTGCATATTTTTGGTTGCAAGGTAATGGAAGCATTGTTCCATTTAATCATTATAGAGTGAATGGAAAAGTGGGAAGATGAAGAACTTTGCTTTTCAGTTCATGTACTGTGTGGAATGGAAAAGTAAATGAACTTTGAAGTTTATTGCTTTGTTGAGTGGCATGAGTATAAGTACTTTTTTTCTCATACAATCATTGTTTAATTTTGTGAGGGTGGCAGACAAATCAATTTCTTCTACCTTTCAATTCACAAATTTAGAAATCAAACCTGAATTCCACTAAAAGAACTGTATTCATACAGTAAAACCAATTGAAGATTATGATTCCTGGCCTGAAGTTGCCAAAATATGCTGCTTGACCTTTTCTGTATTTTATAATTTTCACTACTGAAATATCTAGTGGGAAGCTTGGCATATTGAATCTTTTAGTTGGTTATTAATTAAAGAAATAACTAGAAAGATTAAAATATCCAATAGGGGTTTAATATTAGACAGTGGCATTGTCTTTGATTAAGATTTGAAAAGTACCAATCCAAGAATATCGCATAGTTCAGTTGCTAGTTGATTAATTCTCTCAATTATGCATCTCTTTGAACTTCACCAATGGTGTCTCAGCATTTCGGAGAACATTTTGTTATTCTGTTTACTGGATGCAGCGATCTTTTCCTAATTTTATTTTAAAAAAAATTTGAATGTATTTGCTATTTTGGTTGGTATGTATGTTTTGTGTCATGCTGCTTAAAAATAATTGTTGCATTCATGCCTTTTCCTTTCCCTTTTTTTTTTTTTTCCATTTTTCCTTGGGGTAAGGGGGTGGCGAGGGGGTTGTGATATAATTGTCATTTTTCTGATTTTCTTTCAGCGCTTGTTTTTGCATTTCTCTTTTCAGTTGGATTTTTGCCAGAAAATGGCCGAGGATCTTACAAGGACCTCAATTGGGCATGCTATGTGGTTTTCTGTCTCTATTGGCATGGGTGGTTGTTGTATCTCCTGTTCTGGTACTTATCATGTGGGGATGCTGGCTAATCATAATATTGGGTCGAGATATTGTTGGTCTGGCTGTGATCATGGCTGGCACTGCTCTTTTATTGGCATTCTATTCAATAATGCTGTGGTGGAGGACTCGATGGCAAAGCTCAAGTAAGCATCTTCATGACCCCTTTTTTTGCCCCCTTTCAACTTAAAAGGGTGATGATATTTCATTTTCCTTCTAAAAAGATGACTATGTTTATTTCCCTGGTTGTGTTATTTAATTGAAATTTGAATGAAGCTTTGCGGTGGTTTTTTTATTTCGCACAAGAGATGGACTTGATAATTAATCTCATTAGTCTAGGTGTCCATCTGTCTAGTTTTTTAAGAACATAATAAAGTCCATGAACTAAGTAGTAGAAATAAAATTCATTACGAAAAAATATCAGTGTTGGGAAAAGCATTGGCTTCAATGAAGAAGTGAATTTGAGAATGTTAGATCTCCAAAGAAAGGAATTGTTAGTTAGATTATACAGCAATGAGTTAATTAGATTATACTGCTATTGTCAAATGTCTGAGAAAAGTGTTTTATAGTGGTTCCTTTTCTTTTGACCTTCGCTTGTGAGCCTTACTGTTTATTTGACCTACTTAGTTACCCATTTCTCTTGTCTTGTTATATTTCTAATTTGGTGCCCTTTCTGAATTGTTGTTTGAGTTGGCGTCGCTGAGGCTGATAAGTATACAGTTGAACTATATCAGCTCAAAAGCTTATTCTTGGAGGGAAAAGAGCATTTTAATGGTATTAAAGGACTGCTATCTGACTAAAACCATGGACTAATTCTTATTAGACTAGTTATAATTATAATGGAGTAGCTTTACTTTATGCATTTTAAGAGAGTATCTACCAACAGAAGTTGTAGCAAGTTTTTTCATTAATGTTTCATAAACTGCGCTAATTAGGGGGTGAAGATTTGCCTAGGAATAAACATTTTCAACCCAACACCGAGTGGTTTGGTATTTAAGCAACATTGGATGTGTTCTTCATGGTAGACTAGAAGATTATTGAAAACCTTTTGGTGCTTCTTAGGCCCTGGTTCTGGAGCAACTTCTTGACTTTAGAATGCTAAAGCAGAGGCAAATGGGGGTTTTAACTTTCAACTTTTAACTTCCGTAAAAGTGCGTAGTGAGCTTGTGGAGTTTAAATGCTTAAGCTTCAAATTCAAGCTTCTGAAAGAACTTCATTGAGAAGCTGACGCATGAGGGACATAACTAGTAATATTTTCGAATGGACAAAGTACATTTTATTTGAATAATTTAAGCCTGACGGTTTTCAAAAGAACATTATTCATCCTTCTTGTTGACTGTTGATCCAAGCTGGGCCAAATGGGCATTAACTTAGCAATGACGTACCAAATGCGTACTTTGGGTAGAAGGCAACATAAAATAGCCCGGTTGCTAAAGCTCTGAGAAAAAGAAAAGTATTGAAGTTTAGGAGGTGAAATGGTTGAAGAGACTATCTATTGTTAACAACAGGTTTAGGGAAAGGGATGTTGGAACCTGTGATGTGTTGATGTTAAGGACACCATCTTGTTTGTATGGGTGCCCTTGATTGGCTGTTAATCATTCTTTTATCTTTTTCTTAATCTCATACTGGTTTTATTTCTTCTCTGACAGGGGCCGTTGCTTTTCTACTCCTGCTGGCTGTTGCTCTGCTTTGTGCATATGAACTTTGTGCTGTGTATGTTACGGCTGGTTCCAGTGCATCTGAGCGATATTCTCCTTCTGGATTCTTCTTTGGCGTATCAGCAATAGCCTTAGCAATCAATATGCTCTTTATCTGCTGCATGGTCTTCAATGGTAACCTTTGCTTAATTGCTATTTTTACAAGTCTCCTTTCAGTTCCTTGTTGCACATGCAACTAGAATATGATGGTATGATCTGACAGTTCATGAACATTAATCTTACAGCTGCACTAGGTTATTTAATGGTTTGATCTTTTTTATTTCTGGTTTAGACATGTAGATTGGTTTACTTTGTCTTTTCTATTTCTTCAATTTGTGCAGGAAATGGCTTGGATGTGGATGAGTATGTCCGGAGGGCATATAAATTTGCATATTCTGATAGTATAGAAATGGGTCCTGTGTCTTGTATACCAGAACCACCAGATCCCAATGAGTTATATCCTCGGGAATTCAGTAGGTAAAACCATTTATTACGTTTTCTTTGTTGCTCAGATGTTATATTTTATGGGGTGACCCTATTTCTTTGCACACTTTTGCTTCTTCAATGCATAGTGTTATTTTTACTTACATGTGGGCCCCACCAGCATACTCACATAACGACGAACATTTGTGATCAATATGCAACATGAGTGGAAATATGGTCACCTTGTAACATGATGGATTTTCAGATTTGGGTGTGGTATGAAATATTGCCAGATGGTTGTAGTTTTTGGTTTTATATATGTGTGTACTGGGTAATTATCATCTCTTTTTCTATACCATGCTCAAGGATGAGTCTTTTGAGTATGCATGACCAAAATAATATTGGTAGATGGTTTGGGATAGTGAATTCTGTTTCATGTTGCAGATTATACATACCTCCAAGTATGCTTATATTTTATTTATTTCATTAAGGTTTTTCTCCACTTATCTCTTTTTAAGGAAGAGATGTTATTGTTCAAGAGCCTCTTATCTCTTTATTCAGAATAGGCTGTGAATTGTTCAAGACCTATTTTATATAGTGTCAAATATTAATATTGTTTCTATTCTTCTCAACGCTGCATATGGGAAAAGCTGTTATGTTTCCCAAAGGCTTATTTTAATACCATACTTTGTTCCTTGGACTTTTGCTTTTGTTTGTAGAGCTTCACATCTTGGACTTCTTTACCTTGGCTCCCTTGCTGTTCTTCTCGTCTACTCTATCTTATATGGTCTGACAGCAAAGGATGCACATTGGCTTGGGGCCATCACATCAGCTGCAGTTATAATCCTTGGTATGCTAATAACTACTATGTTAATATTGTATTAGATATTTACATTGTTGTCATGGTATCAACATTCATATCCTGGTTGTGCAATTTTAGTTCATTTATCTTTGTTATTCTGTAGATTGGAACATGGGAGCATGCTTGTATGGGTTTCAGCTTCTTAAAAGTCGTGTTGCAGCACTTTTTGTTGCTGGAACTTCTCGGGTTTTTCTCATTTGCTTCGGAGTGCATTATTGGTTTGTTCCAGACTCTCCCCTGATTATAGTATTACTGGTTGTGTTACTATTGCATTATAATAGTTTGTCTTCTTTTGAAATTTGTACAGGTACTTGGGGCATTGTATTAGTTATGCAGTTGTAGCATCTGTCCTATTAGGTGCTGCAGTTTCTCGACATTTTTCAGCTACAAACCCGTTAGCTGCCAGGAGAGATGCCTTGCAGAGCACAGTAATTCGGCTAAGGGAAGGTTTTCGAAGGAAGGAGCAAAATAGTTCTTCTAGCTCATCTGATGGTTGCGGCTCAAGTGTGAAACGCAGTAGTAGCGTTGAAGCAGGCCATCTTAATAATATTATTGAAGATAGTAGCAGAAGTATTGTACAATTCTCCGTTGATGCTAATAATTGGAATAATCTTGTTACGTGTCCAACTGCCAGTTTTCAAGAGGGGATCAATAGTGATAAGAGCATAGATAGTGGAAGACCAAGTTTAGCCATACATAGCAGTTCCCATCGCTCAGTTGTGCAAGAGCATGAAGTTGGATCGGATAAAAATTTTGACCCCTATAACTCTCTTGTGGTTTGCTCTAGTAGTGGTCTTGATAGCCAGGGTTGCGAGTCTAGTACATCAACTTCAGCAAATCAACAAATGTTGGATTTGAATTTAGCTCTTGTATTTCAGGAAAGGTTGAGTGATCCTAGGATTACATCAATGTTGAAAAGGAGGGCAAGGCATGGTGATCGAGAACTGACTAGTTTATTGCAAGATAAAGGATTGGATCCTAATTTTGCTATGATGTTGAAGGAGAAGAGCTTGGATCCAACTATACTTGCATTACTACAGAGGAGTAGTTTGGATGCAGATAGGGATCATCGAGACAATACTGATATCACAATTGTTGATTCCAGTAGTGTTGATAATGCTATGCCCGTTCAGATCTCTCTGTCAGAAGAATTGAGACTCCAAGGGCTTGAAAAGTGGCTGAAGTTGTCCAGACTTGTTTTGCATCATATAGCAAGTACTCCAGAGCGAGCATGGGTTCTCTTTAGTTTTGTCTTTATTATAGAAACAATTGTTGTGGCAGTTTTTCGTCCTAAGACAATCAAAATTATAAGTGCTACACATCAGCAAGTGAGTAGGCCTTTCTTCCCCTGGGATGTTGCTTATTTTGTTTGATAGCACTTGGTAGTGCCGTGAGTGATATACATGTTTTACTTCAATTCAATAATTGTAAATAGGCTATGCTCTAGATTGATCTCAGTTATAAGATTGTTTGGCATTGTCATATGTATGCTGATTTAGAGATTCTCTGCATGCATCTCTTGCAGTTTGAATTCGGCTTTGCTGTGCTGCTTTTATCTCCTGTTGTCTGTTCAATCATGGCTTTCATTCGTTCACTTCAAGGAGAAGATTCAGCCTTGACACCAAAACCTCGGAGGGTATACTGCTTATCTCAAGCTTATGTTGGATGTTTCTGCATGAAATTGTGACTTGATTCCGCATTGAATTCAATGGCTAGTATGAGCATTTTCTTGATTTTGTTTGTCTTAATTATTTCTAAGGAAGTTTCTTTTGAGAAGTTATTGTGATTTTTCCAAGTTTATATTGTGGTTGTCCACAATTTATTGGCTCTGAAATGCAGGTTAAATCATATTTATTTGCATAATAAACTGGCGTATTTGTTTAGCATAAAGGGATTCTGTTCTTAAATGATTCTTTATGTAGGAGCTTTAGGCTTCAAATCCTAAGGTATGGTTATTGTTGTTTTATTCCTATGTGTTCATGAAGGAATATTTTAGTGGTTTCAGGAGGTGACAATCCTTACCTAGACGGAAGTTTTCTTATTCTTCTCTTGTCCTGAGTTGTTGTCAATTTCATGAAGATTAAAGATTTCTAGAAAAGACTTGTTTGATAATACGGGTCCTATATACCTTCTACTTTCCACATCCAGTGGTTTTGTTTCACCATGCTTTCTTATTGAGGCCAAGCATTGAAGAGAGGCCCCTTCCCCCTGATATCTCCCACTTCACATACTTGATGGAGTGTATTTTATCTTTTAGAATGAAACTACACCTGTTCATGATTGCACATCTTTAGGTCAAGGAAGGATGGTTTTCCAAATCTTTAGAACTGGTGGATAGTTGTATAGCTAGGAATGTTGTTATGTTACATATTTGCATTGTCCCAGTTTAATATGCTTTCTTCATGCCCCTGTCTTGAGTGGGCATAATGAGATTTATAGCTTAAAATTTGTGGGCTTTTCAGTGTGTGCTACTAATTACAAAATTTTATTATGCAGCTGCACTCAATTTTACAAAATATCAATTTAATCTTCTACCCCTTATCTTTTAATACATTTCTTCCTTAGCGAAGAAGTTAATAATACGTTTTACTTGTTTTCTTTCCTTTGGCTACAGTATTTAACATTGTTGATGTGGCCATTAATGTTGTAATGACATCCAATATTAGATTACCATTTCTGGTATTCATTCATGTTGCTTCCACTTTAGTATTTGAATTCTCTCTTTGTTTTGAATTTAATGACTTTGTTGTCTGCCTTTCTTCTTCTACTTCTCTTCAAAATACTATGGTCAGTATGGCTTTGTTGCGTGGCTGCTCAGCACTTGCGTTGGACTGCTGCTTTCATTCCTAAGGTATGGTCTATTTTATGCTCGAATGTATGAATTCCATAGTCTCTTTATGCTTGAATTAGTTAGCCTCATCTCTCAATATTTGTTTGGCCTTTCTTTAGATGTTTTTCCCTTCAGTTGATAGTGATTTATGCAGCTTAAGATACGTGAAATGAAAAATACTTTGATGTCATTCAAGTTTTAGACTCAGTTGAATGGCTAGATTATTGTTCCAAGGATTCAGTTGTAATGTGCTAGAATTGTTATGTTATGTATGATTCTTTTTCAAATCATATAAAATTTGCTTTTCTTAATTTCTTCTGCTTCAATGTCCTCTTTCAACTCCGTTTAAGTTGCCTGCACTCAGGTATTTGGCTCATTGGTTGGTGCATGATCTTCCTCCTTAAAGAGAAGAGTTCGACTCCCCCTTCCCCCAATTCACAAAAAAAAAAAAAAAAACTCCATTTAAATTGCCTACATAAAGGTTGCTCACAAAGCCCACATGTCATAAAGGCCCTTCCACTTAAATTCTTCTGCAGGGTTTTGTTTTTATATATTTTTCAAAAATTCTTGTGTGTTTCCGTGTTTGTTATAATTAAACACTAAGCTGTCACAAGTCTCTAAGTTATCTTTGAGAACCATTACTTATCTTTTCCTTGAACAGCTTTGCTTTGGTTCATTTTGGCTTTGGCACATTTAGCTAGTCCGTATATTTAATTTTATGGTTCTTGTGATGTGGAATAAAGAATGCAAATTACTTAGGCTTCAGTTAGTTGATACTTTTGCTACTCCCTTTTTATTTTCTTTGTGCTTCTTTAAAGTTGATATAAAGGAAAAGTGAAAAGCTGAAAAGCAAACTCGTAATTGATTAAAAATGGACAAATAATTAAAATGTCACACCAATTTTAAAATAATTAGTCTATTTAGAAGTAGAATAATGCATTTTGTTTTCTAAAATAATTGCATGTTTTATCTATAATCTTTTAAAACTATTGTTTGTTTTTTTTTTATCTAAATGTGCCTTTGGCTTATTAGCTTCCAGAAGGAAAAAGCAAGTAGCAAAAGCATCAAGCAAATGCAGCTATAGTTTTGCCAGTGATATATGCCTGTCAAGTGCATTTACCAACAATTTTTTCCCCAAAGATATTTAGTCCTGAGTATAATAAATTTATGCTTTCTTCCCTGTTATGCCCAGATGGAAATCTCTTTGTGGTTTCTGTAAGTCCTTATGAAATTTTAAGGTTAAAACCAATTTGACTCATGGAGAACTGGATATCTCTTGCTCATTGTCTAACAGCTATATTGTATAATCAACATGCTTGTTAAGAATGCTCCCTTTGTTGCCACTTTCCCTTTTTCACTATTCATATCACATTTACAATTTTGTTCTTTGGAATACTGCTGTGATCGTGGTGGTGGTGTCAAGTTAATTGCGTATTATGCCCTAATATCTGTTTTCTTTCTGCAGCAAGTCATCGGTGCTTCTTGGATTGTCCTTGACTGTTCCTCTCATGGTTGCATGTCTTTCTGTTGCCATTCCCAAATGGATCCGCAATGGCTACCAATTTTGGGTTCCACAAGTTCAGTGTGTAGGTCATGCAGGAAACCATCAACCTCCTGGGACAAAGGAGGTTTGTTCTGCCCCTTCTCTTTATTTCCCTGCCCCCAACTTCTTTTAGTGCTTTCTCCTCAGTTCAGAGTCTTGAATTTATGGGGTCATGACTCTGTAAATTCATCATCACGAATAATCTTTCAGCTTGCCTTCCGGATCTTTTATTTATGGATTTGGCTCTGGTTTCAATTAACAGTTTAAACAGAAAGCTATAATGTTTAATGGTATAGAAACAATAAAAGAAAACCAAAACAGTATTAGAAAACCACAATAAAGGCTAAACTTGATGTAAATTATGTTCGGAACAAACTAGGTTTTGGTTTTAGACTAAGGAATAATATCCAAATATAATATGGCTGCATACCGTGTTGAAAAGACAATTTATACTTAGGGTACAACTATTTGGAATCCTAACCCTTTGATACAAATAAACCTCACAAATCCTAGCCATTGAAACTCATTAACTGATCGTGTATTAGTTATATGTTCTCTTAATAAATAAAAAATATAATCGTTGATGATGAAACTAAATAGCTAACAAAAAAAAGAACATATCAAAATTATAAACTTAGTAGGGTTTGAGGATGCTCTTCCTTCAATCTCCTTGGGTTGACAAACCTTTTCTAGACTTTTCTTCCATAGCATCGAACACGATCTTTAATAACTTCTGTTGGAAATTGATGAACTTGTTCATTAGTAGTAGCCACTTCCTTATCGAATCCCTCGAATATAAATCATGCACTTAAAGATGGGACTGATTTATAATGGAAAGGGTGGCTGTATCATATAGGTATTTGAGCTGATTTTCTTCAACACTTTTTATGGTCCAAACTTCATTGACTTAAGTTTGTGATAGGTACCTTTTGTGCCATAAATGCACAAGCACCCAGTTGCCTTTGTCAAACTCCTTCATTTGTCAATGTTGATTGGCAGTCAGGGATGGAACTAGGAGTTATACTTATTGGAGGCAGATATATTAAGTAATAATTGATTATATGATTTTAATTAAAACTTGTAACTTAAAACAAATTTCATAAAACACAATATTTAATGCTTCTTGTAATATCAAAATAAGAAAAAATATTTAAAGAAAATTTGAAAAGAATAATAATTATAAAAATGGCAGGTCTATATATTTTAAAATTTTTGTCATTTAAAAATGTTGTAGATTTTTCATTTTGTAACCCAAGATTCAAAGGAGTATTATCTACTACATACCCTTATTTTGTGCAATGTTATTTGCCATTAATATTATTTTTGCTTGACTTAAAATTTTAGTATGATTATTATTGTTTTCTTGGTAGATCATTTATCTATTACTAATTTAGACTTATTAGTTTAGATTGCTTAAGTTTCTAAAAAAAAAAGAAAATTGTATAATACAAGTAACATACTTAAATAATCATGTAATGAAGGCATTTTTTGGTAAGTTTTAGCAAGTCATGTTTAGGTTGTACTAATATGAAGCCGCATTTTATGTAGTTTCCATGTTTTGCTATTTTTTGTCATTTTTTGGAAGTGAGCTGCCAAGAGATTTATGATTGCTTACTCTTCAAAATTCTAGTTACACCTCTTTTTGCTCTATGGAAGTTTTTTGCAGTATTGAATTTTATGTTTGGTTCTGACATTTATTGCTGTCCTTGTCAGGTTGTTGTTCTTACTCTTTGCATAACAGTATTTGCTGGTTCTGTACTTGCACTGGGTGCAATAGTATCTGCAAAGCCTTTAGAGGATTTGAGATACAAGGGATGGACTGGTGAACAGAATAACTTTTCTTCTCCATATGCATCATCTGCTTACCTTGGCTGGGCGATGGCATCTGCAGTTGCTTTAGCGGTTACTGGTGTGCTTCCGATCATTTCATGGTTTGCAACATACCGGTTCTCTGTCTCTTCTGCTGTATGTGTTGGTATATTCTCAGGTACTTTGTTTTTATTTTCATTCTCTGTACTTTTGGCTCATCAATTGAACGTCTGTTGTATGTTTTTGAATGAGCAATTATTTCATTCATTTGCTAATATTTTATTCTATCTTATTTTCTTTTGCTGTTATTTTGCTAGTTGTACTTGTGGCATTTTGTGGTGCCTCCTATTTGAAAATTGTGAAGTCTAGGGATGACCAGGTTCCTACAACTGGTGATTTTCTTGCTGCTTTACTTCCATTGGTTGGCATTCCAGCATTGCTAGCTCTTTGCTCTGGATTACTTAAATGGTCAGTAAACTTCTTTTGAATTTAACAAATAATGAAAGTTTAAGCCTCAATCTGATTTTGATATTTGTTTGTACTTGCTGTTAACCATTATTTTACACTGGAATTTTTGTTTATTATTATTATTATTATTATTTTGCAGGAAAGATGATGATTGGAAACTTTCACGAGGTGTATATGTATTTGTTACTATTGGTCTTCTTCTTCTGCTTGGTGCAATTTCTGCTGTTATTGTTGTAATTAAGCCGTGGACGGTAAGTGAGGCTTATTTTGACGTCCTTAATTTAGTTTACCCTTCAATACTTATTTCCCTATCTAATCTGTTGTCTTTCTTGAGTCACAAACAGATCGGGGCAGCATTTCTATTAGTACTTCTCTTGATTGTTCTAGCTATTGGTGTTATCCACCATTGGGCATCAAACAATTTCTATTTAACCAGGACACAAATGTTCCTGGTTTGCTTCCTTGCTTTTCTTTTGGGTTTGGCAGCCTTTTTTGTTGGTTGGTTTCAAGGTGAACACAAACATCATACTACCTATATTATTTGTGGTGCTTTATCTGAGAATATCCATTGTAGCTTTGATGTATAACTTTGCAACTTGTGCTGCTGGTATCATTACCATCTTGCCTTCATTTATCAGATAAACCTTTTGTTGGAGCATCTGTTGGTTATTTTTCATTTTTGTTTCTCCTTGCTGGAAGGGCTCTGACGGTGAGTTATGTTCGATTCTATTGATACAAAGTTTGTGTATTCTATTTATCTCTGATTCTTCTGCTTGTGCTACTTCATTTTGTTTACAAAAGTGGCTTCTTTTCTCTGTAGGTTCTTCTTTCACCACCAATTGTTGTTTATTCTCCACGAGTGCTGCCTGTATATGTTTATGATGCTCATGCAGACTGCGGAAAGAATGTCAGGTTTGTTAAGATTGTTTTATTTTGTTTGATAGATTTCCAATTTATCTTCACTCACATTTGTTTATTCATTCTATTCTGTTGGTATTGTTAAGTCAAATAATTTTTTTGATGATAAACCTAAATATTTACCATCATTTATTGACTTCTGTTTTTTCTTTGGCGAGCAATTGCCTGCAGTGCTGCATTTCTTGTGTTGTATGGGATTGCACTGGCAACTGAGGGCTGGGGTGTTGTCGCTAGCTTGAAAATCTATCCACCATTTGCTGGTGCTGCTGTATCTGCTGTAACCCTTGTTGTAGCCTTTGGATTTGCTGTTTCTCGTCCATGCTTAACTCTTAAGGTGCGGGTCATGTCTGATCTTCCGATTTGCTTGTTGCTGCAACTTGGAGCTATATTTTTTTTTTGGGCATGTTGCCCTATAGTGTACAATTTTCTATTTCAATAGCTATGCATGTAGCCTTTTAACTTTATGCCACTTGTTATTACCACCAGATGATGGAAGATGCAGTCCATTTTCTCAGCAAAGATACTGTTGTCCAAGCAATTGCTAGATCTGCTACTAAGGTGCGTGCGGATGTTTCTACAAATTGGTTTTACGTTTTGAAGAGATGTTTTGTTTTTGTCACTCTGTTGTAAAATTTTCTGTTTTGCTTTTCTTCGAAGTTTAACGTACTATTCTGCTTGCTGTCATACCATTTTCTAAATCACAGTTGATGTTTTTATTTTGCAGTTTCATTTTCTTGTTTCTTTGTTACTGTTCATTCTGTTCCCTCATTTGTAGAAGATGCATAAATCTCCCTTTATATTTCTTTTCTTCATTTGTTGCCTTAAGAGATATTTTATTTATTTAATTTTTAATGTCTTTAGTATTAATTCCATTCCATCTGTTCCTTTTTTGTTGCTTGGCACCTTTTATATTTCAGAATCTGGTCAAGAAAATCTTATTCGTGATTTAGTAAATTTTTTTTGTAGTGGAGGAAAATATTATTTTTGATTATTAAGTTGTTTTTATGTTTGCAAGCAGACTAGGAATGCTTTATCTGGAACCTATTCCGCTCCACAGAGGTCTGCTAGCTCAGCAGCTCTTTTGGTAGGAGACCCTGCTGCTACACTTGATAAGGGAGGAAATTTTGTGCTTCCTAGAGATGATGTCATGAAATTGAGAGATCGTCTTAAAAATGAGGAACTAGTCGCAGGATCATTCTGCCATAGAATGCGATATCGCAGGAGGTTTCACCATGAACCAACCAGTGATGTTGATTACAGAAGAGAAATGTGTGCACACGCACGAATTTTAGCTTTAGAAGAGGCAATTGATACTGAATGGGTCTACATGTGGGATAAATTTGGTGGTTATTTACTACTCTTGGTTGGTTTGACTGCTAAGGCAGAACGAGTACAGGTTTGTCATTGCCTTATGTGCTTTTTATGCGTGATGCTATATGCTTTCAATTTCTAATGATATCTTCATAACCATGTGGCAGGATGAGGTGCGCTTGAACCTTTTTCTGGACAGCATAGGATTCTCAGATCTAAGTGCCAAGAAAATCAAGAAATGGATGCCAGAGGACCGTAGGCAGTTTGAAATAATCCAGGAGAGGTAGCAACTGTTTGACATGTTTTCATATGCTAATTTTACCCGAAAGAATATAATTAGAATTAAATCTTTATGCTCTGTTTTTAACTACTCTTGTTATGATTTTATAGTTATATAAGAGAAAAGGAGATGGAAGAGGAAATCTTAATGCAGAGGCGTGAAGAGGAGGGGAGAGGTAAAGAGAGAAGAAAGGCCCTTCTGGAGAAGGAAGAACGCAAGTGGAAGGAGATTGAAGCTTCCCTCATTTCTTCCATTCCTAATGCTGGCGGCCGGGAGGCAGCAGCCATGGCAGCTGCAGTGCGTGCAGTAGGAGGTGATTCTGTTCTTGAGGATTCTTTTGCACGTGAGAGAGTTTCAAGTATTGCACGTAGGATACGTACAGCTCAGTTAGCTCGTCGAGCACTTCAGGTTGAGTTTTCTTCTTATTTACATTTTGCAATGCTGTCAGTTGGCCTCTCCCTATTTTGCTTCTATCTTATTTATAATTCTTTTGCTTATCAGCACGGTTTGCTCCTTGATGGTTATTATCACACAAGGAATAACTTCCTATTACTCAATCATTTGATGAAAAATGCTTATACACAATATCTGTTAATGCGTACTGCATTAGAATGAAACTGAACTAATTCTGAGAAATAATAGGTAGTATATGCGTACTGCATTGCATCATGCATGGTAATTGTCTACTATACGGTATATAAAAATCAATAAATACAAGTATTAAATCTTTTTTCCTTAGTGCAATTTTCTGCTATTCACCTGATGAATTACACCAAGGTAACCAAATATTTGTGAGCTTGTTGATGATTGTTTTTCATCTACATTTTTACTTTTAAGTGTTTAATTTGGTTTGCATGATTCTTGGATGCCACATATGTTATGTTTAGGCAAGTGCACTATAATTTATATAAAAGGTAAACTCCACATACATTCCTTGTGGCATGACCTTTTCCCACATAACACCCTGGGGTTTTTGTTTTTGGAAAAAAAAAACCGTGTTTAAAGTAACGGTGTCAATCTGTTGCATGTGACTGGAAGAAGACTAAAAAATATTTTACAAAATCCCCAAAGCACCCTCCAAAGCCTTGTTCAGAAACTTGGGGTGAGGAAAAATTGGCAGTAGTATTCCACACTGTCTTCCTGTTGTTTTCAAAAAAATAAAGTAAAAGGGCAGAAATAAATCACACCAAAAAGTTCGAATTCTGATGCTTAAAAGAACTAAGATATATGGCTGCCAAAAGAACAAAGGAGATGATTACAAGATTATTTGGCTTGAAATGAAAGACAAAAATGCACATGTTAAAGCTAAGCAAGCCACAACATATTAATAACTTGGATCAAACATTTCTTAAGTCTTCAATAGACCCTTAAAATTCATCATATAATCACTTAATCAAAATAAAGTCTTACATTATGTTAAGTTGTACACAAAATTCACCTTAACATTTACTGGGTAAGCAAATTATTATCATCCCTATGCCAGCAAAATCACTTTGGACGTACACCAAACTCAAGGTTTCTTATCTATACAAAATTATCTAGATGGAAACCACCATAACACTATCAAAAGTTACAGCTTCCATACACAAAAAAGGTCACAAATATATTTAAACCTAGCTATACTTAAAGCTTGCTAGCTCCTTGCAGCTCCTTTCTTCGTATTATAACTTCTCTTTTTCATTCTAGTACCCATTCCAAGAGAAATGTGTCCCATCTATACCAATTATTTGTCTGCAATATTTCCTAAACCCTTCTTTCAAGGCATGAAAACTTGGGTACAATCTTTGAAACCTTGGTGGCATCTCCTTAGGTATCCCATCCACCATAATGGGCGGTTGTACATTGTAGCAGTGCTCCCTAGATTAGTTCTCTGAATCATTTCACAATAATCCCATGAACTAGCAAATTCTGTAATCTCCTCCTATAATGTCCAAAGCTTTGCTTCTTGCACTGTGCAGAGCTGATTTGCTAATCTCACCTAATTCTCTCCATACTTTGTTTTGAAGAGGTGAGACATTTTGCTTTGGATCCTCCTGAAATGTTTCTAAGAATCTTACTATCAAAGAACTTTGCATCACCTTGAGTTATTGTTGATGTTCTAGCGCATGTGTGTTGGGGCTTAAGTGCCTTGATCTGAAAGGTTTTTTCACCACCTACTACAGATGAATGAACTTTAAAAGGACAAGTGTTAGGATCAATATTACAAATTACAGAAACTCTAATACTACCATTGTGTTGAAACTTATAGTCATATCCTCCATCTACTGCCCAATTCTTTAAAGCCAATCTCAATTGCACTGGTGATGAGAACACCATGCCCATTTCCAATTCCACTTTTAACATACCCAGTGCAGGGTATTTAGGGTAGTTTTCTCGTCCCTCATCACCTGAACACTTCAACACTGTAATACATCTTCATTTTCCACTAGCTCTATAAACTTTTTCATATGATCCTCAGTCAAGTTCATGTACTCATTCATCCTACCTTCTTGACAATCCACACCTTCAACAATCACTTCTTCACTAGCAATATTTTTAGGAGGCACATCTTCTACAGTACTCTCACGTTTTGTACCCACTTCACCACATTTAAAACCAAGAAATGCCTCTTCATCACCAGTCAAGTTTTCTAACAACCCCCCGGCTCTCCATATTGGATCATAACAGTTCTTCCCAAAAGACCTCCATTGATAACCATCACCGCTAGTGCCATCTACATGCAGCTCAGTTCAATCTTCTTCTGTAAGAAAACCAGGCCCTTGATCTTGGGTACATAAGCCAAATGGTTCACTGGAACTACCCACATGGGCTTGATTCTGCCTACCTGGAGTAAGCCTATTATTGGAATAATAGTCTGATCTTTAAACACCAAGTATAGAGGATAGCTATACACATTTTTATAAAATTTTTAACATATCTTGAGCCACCATTGTCTGTTTCAATTTTCATCAACCTAGAATCAAGTCTAAATTATGGTAAAAACAATAGTTCATTTTAGTACCATTCCAATCAAATGGTCCCAAGTTATCAAAAATTTTGTATAACCCATAATATGAAACTACATCTACAGAGAAATCATTATAACAGTGCACATCTCCACTTACATTCATTCCCCATGTAATATGCGGTAGAACTTTTGATTATTATTTAACTTGTATTATAATAAAAAAAATAAACAATTTCCACGAAATAGAAATACATGCAACATTAACAAAGAACTGTTTTAAGTGTTTATGCAAAAGCGTGCTAATCCTCATGAAATATAATTTCATTTGAGGGTAAAAAATAAGAACTAAAAAAAATCCAATTTTAACATACCATAAACCCAAAATTAAGACCTAGTTTTGTAATTACTCAACACCTGGATTTTGATGAAAATAAGAAAAAATTCAAAAATTAAATTTCATTGTTATTGTGCTATGGAAGTTAGTTGTATGAGAGAGAAACTGAACTTACCTCCAAAATTTCTTCCCAATTGCAACTCACGGGAAATCCAACTAAACAAAATATGGGAGACCTCTGTTTGTTGTCTTCCTACTACTATAACTGAATGATTTCTGAATTTCTTCTCCTCTTTGTATTGATTCTCTCTCTGAAGTAAGCATGAAAATAGGTTCAATTCTCTTTCTCTCTCATTGAAGAATAATTAGGAGTTTAGGGTTCAAATGCAAGAAATAAGGCTTTTAAGAATATACAGGTTTTATTGTCTTCCTAGTCAAAATTTGACACCATTACCCTTTGTGGGAACGTTAGTAAAACACAGGGTTCTGTTTTGGAAAAAAAGAACCTCAGTGTAATGTGAAAAAATGTCATACCACTAAGGGTGTATGTGAAGTTTACACTAAATAAAATCAAATTGTTTATCTATGTTATCTTTTCAGTATTTAATTTAGTTATCATAATTGTTGTAAAGATAACAGTTTTGTTTTAGTTTTTATTTTTATAAGTTGCTGATATACTAGGTATCAGTACCATAGTAAAGGAAATAGGGGTACTATTTCTTTTTGTCTATCTATAGTACTATAGTCTTCCTTTTGTCCTTCCTAATCACCCACCTTGTTTCGTTACACTTGATAACATCATAGATCTATTATAAAATTTTAATCCTGATTAACGCTGCTATATAACAAGTTTAATTTCCTCACATCTCACATTTTTTCCTTGTAAAATTATTTCTTTTTAAAAAAGAAAATATGTAAAACTAGTAGCACATACACACTTTTTGAGGTAAATAATTATGGATATACTATTACTAAATATATAAAGATTTTATGATATTATAGTGCAAGTTGATGTGCAGCCTTTATGCCTTCACATCTATAGTGCGAGTTGTGCGTCAGTGTGTTGTAATTTGTGATTTTTCATTCCTTTGACATACATAATTATGAAATTAGAGGTCTACTGTATTTTTATTCAGTTTGGATCATCCGGGTTATTGTAATGTACCACTCAATATCAATGAGGTCCTCGCTTTTGGGTAAATTATTTTTAATTTTGTAAAATGATAAATGTTAATGACAGACTGGAATTACTGGTGTTGTTGGCACTCCTGATGAGCCAACAAGAAGAAGTGGTAGTGGTGTGTGTGGATGTTGTAATTTGTGATTTATCATTGCTTTGAAAGACATAATTCTGAAATTATAAGTAGGCCTAGTGTATATTTATTCAGCTTGGGCCATACTGGTTGTTGTAATGTATCATTCAGTATCAATGAAATCCTTGCTTTTGTGTTATGTTTAATTTGTAAAAGATAAATGTTGATGACAGACTGGAATTAGTGGTGCTGTGTGCATTCTTGATGATGAACCAACTACAAGTGGCAGACACTGTGGCCAAATTGATCCGAGCATGTGTCAAAGTCAAAAGGTCAGCTTCTCAATTGCAGTGATGATCCAACCGGAGTCTGGTCCTGTTTGTCTTTTAGGGACTGAATTCCAGAAAAAGGTCTGCTGGGAAATTCTGGTGGCGGGTTCTGAACAAGGTATTGAGGCTGGACAAGTTGGACTTAGATTGATTACTAAGGGTGACAGACAGACAACTGTTGCAAAGGAGTGGAGTATCAGTGCAACAAGTATTGCAGACGGAAGGTTTTTAACAATTTTCCTTTATTATATATACGTTTTATAATCAGTTTTTCTCCCACCAAAATTTCTTGCTCAATTCTATGTGATCCTTATGTAGATAAATTTATTTCTTCATTACCGATATTATATTTCTTTAATGAAGTCACATTTTTCTTAAAAGGGTGTGAAGCTGGGAAAACAGAGGACATTTTCTTTAATCTACTCCCTTAGTTGTTTCCCTTAACATTCAGCCTTACTAGGATTACAATTGCATTGCAGGTGGCATATTGTGACAATGACTATTGATGCTGATATAGGGGAGGCAACTTGCTATTTAGATGGTGGTTTTGATGGCTACCAAACTGGTTTACCATTGTGTGTGGGGAATAGCATTTGGGAACAAGAGACTGAAGTTTGGGTTGGCGTTAGGCCACCTATTGATATGGATGCATTTGGGAGGTCGGATAGTGAAGGGGCTGAGTCGAAGATGCATATAATGGATATTTTCCTTTGGGGAAGGTGCTTAAATGAAGATGAGATTGCTTCTCTTCATGCTGCTATAAGCTTAACTGAGTTTAACTTGATTGATTTCCCCGAGGACAATTGGCATTGGGCAGATTCACCCCCAAGGGTATTGTTCTAGTGTCAATTTACATAAAATGTGCTAAAATTTTGCATCTGGTCAAAATATAGAACATATGTAACTCAAATCTGTTATTAATTATTGCTTCAGGTTGATGAGTGGGATAGTGACCCTGCAGACGTTGACCTATATGATAGGGATGATGTAGATTGGGATGGTCAGTACTCAAGTGGGAGGAAAAGGAGGTCAGAACGTGAAGGTTTTGTGGTTCATGTGGATTCTTTTGCCAGAAGGTATAGGAAACCTAGGATTGAAACACAAGAAGAAATTAATCAGCGGATGCTCTCTGTTGAGTTGGCTGTCAAAGAAGCCCTTTCTGCCCGAGGTGAAATGCATTTTACTGACAATGAGTTCCCTCCAAATGATCAGTCACTGTTTATAGATCCGGGGAATCCTCCTTCAAAGTTGCAGGTGATTTCCTGGCTAATCCATTGCTACCTCTTGTGTTTATTTTCATTGCTATTTTAAACCTACCTTGGCTTTCTAACCCAGGTTGTTTCGGAGTGGATGAGACCTGCTGAAATTGTTAAAGAAAGTCGTCTAGATTCTCGTCCATGCTTATTTTCTGGCACTGCAAATCCATCTGATGTTTGTCAGGTTCATTCTTTCATGAGCTTAATTTGCAATATAGTAGTTGTTTGTCCCTTACATTTTCTGCTGAATTTATGTTTCTTAAGTAACGTTAGCTTAGTGGTTCAGCTCTTCGTGATTAGTGTTTACCTGCCAATTTAATAGGGTCGATTAGGTGATTGTTGGTTTTTGAGTGCTGTTGCTGTTTTGACTGAGGTTTCACGAATATCAGAAGTAATTATTACTCCAGAGTACAATGAGGAGGGAATCTACACAGTTCGCTTCTGTATTCAGGTAATGTGCTTGTAAGTCATTTTTCTTTATTGAATATATGCACATCTTGCAATGCTTATCATGTATCAGTAGTTGAACTTTTGGAAGAACACTATTGGAATTTTTTTACTTTAAAAGCATTGACGTACTCTGGCTATATTCATTTACCAAGACCAAATGATAGTACAGGAACTGGGATGTCAGCGCAAGTGGTTTTAATTCCATTTCCAAATATTCTGCTTCTATAAATAAAACTCTATTTCTTTGTGATATAATTACATGACATTTCACCAGATTAAAATTCCCCTTGATCAAATCTTATGAAAAACCCATTATTGGATTCTAGTGTTGCCTGATTCTTCGATGAACTAGCTGTTGATGTTAATGAATAGTTTATTGTTTTATGTTGCTTATCAACATATAATTAGCTTGTTGATCCTTGGCATACTCTGGTTATGAACACTCTGCAGGGTGAATGGGTCCCTGTTGTCGTTGATGATTGGATTCCATGTGAATCCCCAGGCAAACCATCATTTGCCACGAGCAGGAAGGGTAATGAACTATGGGTCTCTATATTGGAGAAGGCATATGCCAAGTTGCATGGTTCTTATGAGGCACTGGAAGGTGGGCTTGTTCAAGATGCACTTGTGGACCTTACTGGAGGTGCTGGTGAGGAGATTGACATGAGAAGTCCCCAGGCGCAGATAGATCTTGCAAGTGGTAGACTATGGTCTCAGTTGTTGCGCTTTAAACAAGAAGGATTTCTTCTTGGTGCTGGAAGTCCATCAGGTTCTGATGTCCATGTTTCTTCTAGTGGCATAGTACAAGGACATGCTTACTCATTACTGCAGGTATACTAGAATGCAACCCCTTATCTCTCTCTACATATAATTTTTAACCATTAAAGGATTGTTTGAAAGAGGTGATCAATGTTATTAAATTTTTATCCAGGTAAGAGAGGTGGATGGGCACAAGCTTGTTCAAATTCGAAACCCATGGGCTAATGAAGTTGAATGGAATGGTCCCTGGTCAGATACATCATCGGAATGGACTGATAGGATGAGGCACAAGCTGAAGCATGTTCCTCAGGTTGTTGCTTTTTTTTTTTTCAGTTTGGCATGAATTATTGGATAATTGCATTTATCTAAAGCTTGTTATCTTTGAATATATCTCATTTCTATGTGACTTATGTGATTCTTTTTTAACAGTCAAAAGATGGTATATTCTGGATGTCTTGGCAAGATTTTCAAATTCACTTCAGATCAATTTATGTGTGTCGGGTCTACCCTCCTGAGATGCGCTATTCTGTCCATGGACAATGGCGTGCTTACAGTGCTGGTGGCTGTCAAGACTATAATTCGTGGCATCAAAATCCCCAGTTCCGATTGAGGGCGAGTGGTCCAGATGCATCATATCCAATACATGTGTTCATCACCTTAACTCAGGTATGCCTTGTAACGAATCTCTAATTAGTTAGTTACCTTAGCTCTAGTTTTTCAAGTAATTTCCAAGTGGCATTAACTGTTCAGGGAGTTAGCTTCTCAAGAACTGCAGCTGGTTTTAGAAATTATCAATCAAGTCATGATTCACTGATGTTCTACATTGGAATGAGGATACTCAAAACTCGTGGTCGTCGTGCTGCTTACAACATTTACCTGCATGAATCAGTTGGTGGTACAGATTATGTCAATTCTCGAGAAATATCATGTGAAATGGTTTTGGAGCCTGATCCAAAGGGTTACACAATAGTGCCTACAACCATACATCCTGGGGAAGAAGCACCATTTGTTCTTTCAGTATTCACGAAAGCATCCATAATTTTGGAACCTATGTAGTTAGTGGTGGTAACTTATTCAGTCGGCTTTTGTCTTTTCGGCTGAGGGCATGCTGGTAAATCTTTTCGGTGCTTGGGTTGTTCGTGAACTGTGCACCTGCAGACAGGGCTGATTGAACCAAACAGTCAAAAAGCAAGTAGGTAATTGAACATTGTCTGATTTAGAGATTTCCTGGGAAACTGTGTACTATTTCTGTCTTGTTTTTTATGTTAAAACAATCAAACATTGTTGATTCTTAGCGTATGAAATGTCTTTTTGTTATCCATAAAAAAAAAATAAAGGAAAAGAAATATTGGGCTGTTAAAGTGACTGATTCGAAGCGTCTTGCCTAGCAGGTAAAAGTGACACAGGGCTCTTGGCTGCAAGGATGGCGTGCGAGTTAGCAATTCATTTGACCTGTGCAAGCATAATGCTGATCCCTTCTCAATTTGGAAGATGAGCCGGAATGCTTTTGTAATTTTGACACGACGAGTGATCACATAGATCAGGTTTGGAGATTTCCTCAACCCTTGTATTTCATGGATCTTTAGAGTCTGCGAAGAATGGAGGAGGGTTCTGGTGGCGGTTTAACTGTACATTTGTAGGTATTTGTGAGGAGTATAGGTCCAATCATGTAAATGAAAAGGAAAAAAAATGAAAAGAAATAGGAAAATAATTACTAACCACTAGGGGAACATAGAGAAGCGTTGCAGCTGTAAAAGGTTTGACAGTTTAGGCTGCAGTTTTGAAGTGCTTTTATAATCTGAATGAGCTTTCCTTTTGTATAAATCCCAGTTAATATTCTCTCTCTCTCTCAACGAATGTTAGTATGAAACATTCATTGATGACATGGTGATTGCATTCATTGGAATCCCGTGCCTTCCTTAAGCTTTTGCATAGTAATTGAGGACAGAAACATGAAAAACCTAGAAGGAAAATGAAAAAAATGAAAATTATATTATTTTTGTTATTTTTATATATTTTGTAAGTGCAGGGAATAAACTTAACGAATAATTTTGTAAATATTTAACTCTTGATTTAATTTTTTCTATTTTGGAATGATGGGTTTTTGCAGAAAAGAGTGGAAGATGGTCTCTTTTTCTATTCAACTAGTCTTATTGGGTTTGAGCTGGGTTACTCTAAGGGTGTGTTTGCTTTGCAGGAATGAATAGTGGGTTTAGAATAGTCATTCCGTAGCGATAAAATAAGATATGAATTATTATTATTATTATTATTATTATTATTATTATTATTTAGTTTAGTTTATTTTTAATATAAAAGGAATTGTTATTATGAATCATTTTAATATTTGGTTGATATGAATAATTTTAAGAATAATTAAAGGATAAGTGATATATTTTATTATAATATATTTAAATTTTAAATTAAATTTTATTGATTTTATTATTTATTTTAAAATATTGAAATATAAAAAATTTATAATTAAAAGTTTAATTTAATTTTTAAGTTTAAATTTTTTTTAAATTCATTTTAATTTAGTGAGAGAAAGGGAGGTAGTTGGGTAGGGAAATTATAAAAAATGAATAAAATGTATTTTATATAAAATGGTAATTTTTTAAATTAATGAAGGACAATTTTGTTTATTGATATTATTACTCTTTTCCTTACCTCTTGGCATAGCCAATTCTAAGAAGTCTTAGTATTGGTTATTCTCTCATCTTCCTTAATGGCCATTCCTTCCAACCCAATAAAGTGTTAAAGAAGATTAAGAATAGGGAGAATGGTTACTTTATTGCTTAGTTGCGAATTTTTTATTAGAAAAAGAAATAGTAATCTGAACTTAATATCTCGAATTTGAAATGCTTGGAAGTTGAATTAATTTGAATTTAAAATGATCTAACTTTGAATAATCCATTCAAAATTAATTCTATTTGATTAATTTTTTATATAAAGGTAAATGAGTGGAAACTTGAATTATTGGAATTGGAAATGACTCAAACGAAACTGATTTAATTTTGAAAATGATTTGAATTTCTTTTTCACTCGGAATGATTTAACTTATTTATTGATTTTTAAAATTAAATTGAATTAAATGTGGACAAATCATACAAAATACGTCAAACTTTATCAACTTATGAAAAAGCTATATTTTTGTCAATTTATAAAATATCTCCACCTAATATTTGATATCATAAAATAAAATTTTCAAAGAAAAAGTAAATCATATGACAAGATAAAAAAAAAGAAAAAAAGAAAAGCAGACAATTTATTACACTCGTGATACCTAAAATTTGAAGTGCATATCATTCCAATCTTTATAATTTAAATTGTAACTTGTTGGTTCCTATAATTCTTCTACCTGTAACAAAATTGTCCTCATCTTGACTTTTATAATTCTAGTGTGTAACACTTAGTTAAATGATGTGTAAAATAATTGCTTTCTTCCAAATTTTTTATTGCTAATAAATTTTATATTTATAATAAAAATAAAAAATCCTCGTCTTCTTAGTTTTATTTGAAATTCTAAGTGAGTTATTAGTTTTGACACTTTGTTTTAAAACGTGAAAATATTGAAATGATAATTTTATTTTTTATATTATTTTTAAAAATTATTATTATATAATTTGATTTTTTATTAATTTTGTTATAAATTAAGAAAAATAGAGAGCACTGACAGGTCGATGTTCCCCTCTCTTAGTTTATTTTTTTAAAAAATGATAATAAAATTTTAAATTAATAAAGAAAAAATATTTTAATTTTTTTATATTTTTTATTAACAGTATTTATATTTTAATTAATTAAAATTATTTTCTTTTTAATATTCCTTTTTCTTCTTGCTTCTCACCCCTCTTCTGGATGAGCCACGTGAAAGGGCCAAATGTGGATATCGACAGTTGGAACTGAGGTCGCGCCTTACCTGGAGTGGGGCGTGGCCCTTGACGATCGTAGATCAGTGATTGGTATAGCCACATCTGGGGCCCTCTCCTCCTTCAAAAATGTTCAAAAATTAAAAATCCCCCCGAAATCAATCAAGAACACATCAGTAAATGATCATTTTATTGTAATATTGGAAAGTATAGGGACTAACGAGATGCTTTCTAAATTGTATGGACCAAAATGATATATTCCCCAAATTTTGAGACCTAGGCGTTTGATTTACTGAATTTATTCTATACACAAATTAACAATTTTCTCCCAAAAGGTTTTATTAATAATTTGTCATTGATTGATATTTATTTTTAATTGTTATTACACTTGAATTTATGATGTATAATTATGCTAACACAAATAATTTATCTTCTTACTCTTGTTACTTAAGATTAAGAAAGATAATATTCAGACTTAAATAAAGATGGTAGACTAATAATTTGATTTGTAGATACTATTTTTTAATTAATTTAAAGATCAAGTGTTTTAATGAGATTTGACAGCTCCAAGAACAGTGATAATCATTTTCATTTATGTTTTTCCACCCATCCATTTTATTGCTTGCCAGAGTGAAAACAAAACTGGGAAACATGGAATACTTTTGTCTCATTTCAAGCTTACAACTACAATACCTTCTTACAAAATGCACTCTAGGGTGTAACTAAAACAAGAAATTGAAACTTGAGATGATCCCATTGATGAAACACGACAAGGCACGTTGACAGCATCATGATGATCTAGTTAGCTACTGAATTCCCTTAATTTCTTTCTCACCAGGCTTGGCCATGATTGCATTGAGAATAACGAATGGACAAAGATGAATCTCCCAGATGAAGGCTATTGCTTTTGCCCTTTGAGCTCATTCAACCTAGAAATCCATCCCTACTACTCAATTCAACTATATGTTTATCCAACCTCCACTGTATGCAACTACTAGTCAGATTAACCATCCTTTATGTGGTATAGAATCTGTGATTTAGATTTAGAAAGAGAGATATTGAGTCCAAATGTGATCAGAATTTGCAGAGCTACAGAGTCAAATGCAAGAAAGAGACCCTATTTTTTCCCTTTTACTTTCTATTCAACAATGGCACCAAAAAAAGAAAACCCATATCTCTAATTGTCTCTCCTAACAACCAAAATCAACGGTTTCATTCATTCCTTTGCATAATTCTCTTTCTGAATCACTTTCCATACTTCCCATGGCCTTCAGTCCTCTTGGTTTCTGAATTAGAGGAGCAAACAATGACAACAAGAAATAAATTGATCAAAAGAAAGAGATCTGGGTAGACGGCAAAACAAGTTACCTTCTTTGAAGTTTTCTTCTCCCTGACTTGATACCTCTCTTGGCACAGGTCCGATAGCCACGCCCCAGGGCTCACCAACTACACAAACAAACCCCATGGTGAACAATAAACGAGACAAAATGACAATCTTGAGCAAAAATTTGCTACAAAAGTAGAGTGACTAACAAGTATGCTTCTTTGGATCGCTTTTGCCCTTTTCTTTGGCCTTTGAGGAAGCTTACATCCCTTCATAGCCATGAAATCTTGTTCCTTTTCTTTACAAGATAATGTGGTGAACAACTTTGGCCACACAATGCGTTTATCTTCCTTGACCTGATGATCCATCAAAACCTTTGTATTGTCATCCAGTCCCAATGAACCCGAGCCCCTTGTTGCATAGTACCTATCCTCCTTCTCTGGTGATGTCAATGCTGCTCTTGGCTTATTTGTTGCCAAATCAGAAATATGCCTGTCAAAGGAAAATTCAGGATCTATGATTAGACTTAAAACTAACTAGTGCTGGATGCTCAACAAATGAATAAACCCAGTACTTTAAACAAAATTTTTTATAAGTCAAAAGTCAAAGGAGAAATTGGATTTGGGTAGTTGTTTTCTCACCTGTTGAGACGATTGGCAACAGGTGAAGAAGCCATCTTCTTCTTTGGCAAAGGTAAAGGCTCTGTTGTTGTTGGCTTGCTGCTGCTGCTGCTGTTGCTGTTGCCAAAACGGTGCTCTTTTTTAAGCTTATTGAAACACCTAAGCCTCTTCCTGTTTCCCCATTGCAACACAAAATCCTTCTCCATGTTCTCCCTCTTCCCCTCCAGTTCCATTGCTACGATGTGACTTTCTCTCAAGATCTGCGGGCTAAAGAAACAAGGCTCTGAGGAGAAAACGCCTTCAAATACAAAAGATTTACAGCATTGGACACAGTAGATTTCTGGAAGACAAATTAAAAATACGGCGCTTTTCTGTTGCCTTCACCAAAAGCGACCCTCACTTCCTTTCTTTGTGTTTGCTTTTTTCACCCTATTTTGTTTCTTACTCTTTTTAACTCATTCACTAAATGAGAATTCATCCTATTTTATAATCTTTTTTATTTGTTGTATTACCATCCAATGGAATGACCTTTTCCCTTCTTCGGTGGTTGGGTCTGGGTCCAAGTTTTCCTGGATCCAAACGGCTTTCGATTTCTAGTGTGTATTGGATTAGGTTTGTATTTGTCTTTGGTTCATCGATTCCATGTGACCAACCGATCGAGATTTATGACCTGCCTTGTTTCACAATGTTGTCAAATTAATAATACTCCTCGTCTTCTCTTCAATATTCATCTTTTCTTTTTGAATCTTTCTCTTTTTTTTTTAATATCTACAGTTCTTATCTTTTTTAAGTGTCATATTCACATATAATATTTCTATTAAAGAACCATACTTTATCAATATGATATATATATATATATATA
Source organism: Theobroma umbraticum (assembly GCF_002168275.2). Lineage (NCBI taxonomy): Eukaryota > Viridiplantae > Streptophyta > Magnoliopsida > Malvales > Malvaceae > Theobroma > Theobroma umbraticum. The sequence goes on along the minus strand of NW_018397257.1, from coordinate 871,138 downwards.
TTAAAAAATTATTACAAACGTTAAGTCAAAATATGCTTTTTATATTTTATATTTTTATTATATTCGATCAAGTTTTTATATATTTTTTATTTTAAATCAAATAAATTTTTATAATTAATATTTGATTAATTATTATTAGTTAAGATGTCACTTGTTATTTTATGTCATGTGACACTAATATGTTATAATAGATGATAACGTGATATGTTGATATAACATGATAATATGATGGCATGATCACGCGATATTTTTACTATTCACATTAGTATTATGTGGGTATAAAATCGTAGATAACATTTTAATTAATGACAAATATTTAATTGTTAATTATAAGAGGT
>NW_018397257.1:870552-870700 GCF_002168275.2 Theobroma umbraticum | reverse complement strand
CTATTGATTCTTACCAACTAGACTATATGATACACAAACCGACCTCTAGGCAGCAGAGTGACCTGGAGTGAAAGTCTAGAGATGCCGTTACCTAGGGTGTAGCCAGCCTCACGATGCTGAACAAAAATCCTAAAACTAATTACTTATC
>NW_018397257.1:870426-870542 GCF_002168275.2 Theobroma umbraticum | reverse complement strand
AATAAAGTGGGGTGAGTCTCACAAACTCAGTGATCATTAACCCCGTGAGTAGGGTGTAGACAGGAAACAAGCTAAAGGCAGAAGATTTGAAGATTTAGAAACATAAGAGTATATAC
>NW_018397257.1:869860-870147 GCF_002168275.2 Theobroma umbraticum | reverse complement strand
GTGCAAAACCCAAAGAGATATCACTCTCGAATAGGTATAGAAATAAAAGCACGTGGAATCACATCCATGTCATAACATCCGGGAGCTCCGCTCCACTGGATCTCCACATGCCATGGCAATCTCAACAATGTTGGCCGACATCGAAGATATCAAGCGGTCGTAACCGCCTATAACAACTTGTGCCTGGTCACGTAAAATCATAGACCTTGGCCCCAACCATGTCTAACAGCCCGTTGGTGACCCAAAGGTTCTCTAGCTAGAGCTCACTTGTGCATAAGGGTCACACT
>NW_018397257.1:869668-869826 GCF_002168275.2 Theobroma umbraticum | reverse complement strand
GTTTAATAAAACCATTTAAAAGTCAAATTGAGTTTTCAAAAGATCATTTCTAACCATTTTCAAAATACTGATCATGGTAATACACTAAAACCTCTTTTTGTATAATCTTGCAATGTAAAACCTTTTTGCATAAGGTTAGATGTCTAATTAGCATGGTA
>NW_018397257.1:869498-869656 GCF_002168275.2 Theobroma umbraticum | reverse complement strand
TTCATGATTGCACATCACACAATCAATAAGGCACGTTTTTGGACATAAATATATAGAAAAGCTTGCTTCCCGATTTCTAAAATCCTTTACATATATACTTGTACAGATATATATAGTCAACATATTTCAAATGCTTGGGCATTCACAAACTCCTAAGA
>NW_018397257.1:869086-869350 GCF_002168275.2 Theobroma umbraticum | reverse complement strand
TCGCTATCAATTCAAGTGCGTATCCCTTGATTTATGTTTGAATTTCCTAACTATAGTTCACCACCTCTTCACACTTAAAATTTTCTTTACTGCTACAAATATAACCACACCTTAAAATAAATTTTCAAACATACTTTCAATCAAACCAACAAGCTTCACTTCCTTACCTTGGAAATCTTGAGCCAAATCACCAATCCTCCTTAAATTCGACTATGGGGAAGGAAAAGAGAAGAATTTCATGTGAAGGAAGGACAAAAAGGAAGA
>NW_018397257.1:788217-868969 GCF_002168275.2 Theobroma umbraticum | reverse complement strand
AGAAAAATTACACAAGGGAGAAAGTGCCGGTGAAGTTGAAAATTGAAAGGAAAATGCTTAAGGACAAAGGAAAATGAAGGTTCTAGCATTTAACATAATAATAAGAAGAAAATAGTAAAGGTTGATCCCTTTTTGGCCGGCCATGTGGGTGGGGTTAGAAAGAAAATTCAAGAAGTCTCAAGGTTATCCATTTAGTCAATCATGTAGGAAATTCTTTGTCTTTTTCCCTTTAATCCTTCTCCCATCCTTTCCTTCCTTTATTGTATCAATTTTTTCCAAAAAATCTTACATAAGTGACCGGCCACATGGAAAAGAATAAGAGAAAGCAAAGTCAAAGCTGCCTTTGTAAGCTTCGACCAAATTAAATAGTAAAATTACCATTTAGCCCTCTTAAGTTCTTATTCTTTTTATTGAGTCCTCTCATCACTTTTTAAATTCTAATTTTTCTTCTACTTCCTTCCTTGACATGTGATAAATATAATATAAAGTCCACACCCCATTAGCATGTCACCATAATATTTAAATATATACTTACTCGATTGTGCTCTATTTCACAAAAGCACGCGGGTTCCCTCAACCTCATTGTTTTCTTCCAAGTTTCCCCTTTTCTTCTCCTCCCCCACTTAGATTAGTCATATAACCTACTATTTTAACTAATCTCACTGATAAATAAGATATTAATATTTTAATATTATTTTATTCATTTAATATTATTTTATTCAAAAATATTTTTTCTACATATCGTCGTTCTCTAACACTCAAACTAACATCAAATAGCCTTTATTCTCATCAATAGAGTCTCATCAATCTTTAAATGAGGATACGGGGTATTACAGATACATCCCCTCATATGACTTGAAGTGATGAATTCTTTCTTGACCATTCATTCACCTTCGCATGCTTTATGACATACCCAAAAACACCCTATTTAGGCATCTAGTCGCTTCCAAACCCACAGGGGTGAAATCAAAGTATGTCATTCTCTATACAAGATGACTTGGTGTTTCAAGTTTAAGGACTAGTTGTACGACTATCACATGAGAATATTTTCCGTAGACACTTGAGTGGAATACCAAATGGAATTTTTATAGCGAGTCATGTTCAGTAAACTTGGTTTTTAACAAGCACCTATATATTATCCTTAAGTATCCCATATACGTCAATCTATGAGATCAATTGCTTACTTCCCAAGTAAAGAGGCTTAACATGTACTAGTCTTTGAGCATTGCCAATGCCTTGTCTTGATAATACAATGACTAGGAATAATTTTAGAAACATAGCTTTGATGCATAGTGATCTCATAATTGTAGCAACTTTACAATTCTCTTGCAAGGCTTTTATGTTCCATAGGCTTCATCCAATTAGTGCTTAATAACTCCTTATTATTGCACTAAAATGAAGGAAAACCTCTATCACATATAATTATGCGATTAAATATGCAGTAAATGACAATATCTATATTTCTTGACCAATCTAATTGGCTCAAGGGCATATACCAACAGTAACATGTCAACATGGCGTGTAACATTTGTGTGAACATGGCGTATAAGAAAATGTTTTCAACCTGGTGTGTAACAACATGTTTTCAACAAGGTGTGTAGCAAGATCATTGCACATGGTGTGTAGCAAAATCATTGAAAAAGATGTGTAGAAATTTTTTTTTTGAAGATGGGCATGTAACAATATTTCTTTTGAAAATGGCTTGTAGCATACTGTTCTTGAACATGGCAGGTAGCAACATTGTTATGCACATGGTGGGTAGTAAAATGTTGTCAAAATGGCATGTAACAATTTTTGAACATGGCATGTAACATGTTGTCAACATGACGTGTAACATTTATTTGAATATGGTGTGTAATAAAAATTGTTTAATAGGGCGTGTAACAACATGTTTTCAAGAAGGCATGCAGCAAAATTTTAAACCATGGCATGTACTGTGTAAATTGATTGGCATTTTTTTACATATTTTAGTGGCGTGCTAATTGGGCGACTTATGATAAGACAGGGTGGTCAATTGGTCGATGGTATTTACAAGGGTGGTGAGTCACGAATGCGAGGGGTTAAGAGTGATTTGTCATTTGCGGGCTTGATGAAGTTGGCTGAAAATGTTATTGGGGTAAACTCACTGATTCACAAGATTGAGTTACATGTATTGATCAGTGCAGTTGAAGAGCTATTGTTGTTGATTTCTCACGCAAGTACACGTATTGTTAATAAGTAATATAGTAATGAATAGAGTATCGTTCCCATAGAGAATTATTTTAATTCTTACTATTAACTACTAAAATTATAACCCCATAATCTTATCTAAACAATATAAAATTATTAAAAAGAAACAATTAAAACTAATAAACTAAAACGAAAATTAAATGGTAAATAAAACTCACTTAACAACCAGACCTAAGAATATGATGTCCTTCAATACTTCATCTGATTATTTTCTCTCTCTCTTAACTCAATTTAATGGATTAAATTGTTTACCTAGAGTCTTAAATTATTTACAAGTCTCTGTCAAGTTTCTCATAAAAATACCTTTCCCAATTCATTTACTATATATATACAAATTATATTGAAGAAAGATTCATAAAGTTCATGCTCTAATTTAGGCTACGTATGGCTTATAGGTGTATGTCTACCCTATATGCAAATTAAATAACCTAATCAATTAAGTGCATTCAATCATACGTTATTCTATTCAAGGTCTACCTAAATCTCTTTTGTTAAGGTTTAACCTAAGTTTCCAATTCAATCCAATTGGTGATCAAGCAATTAGAAGCAGTAAGAATAAAATAAAATAAACAACTTAAATCCATCAAACATAAGGAAAAGAGAAATAAATAAATCAGACTACATATTAAGTTCAATCATAATCTTGGATTAAAAACTTAGTTCTCCATTAAGTCACACATCATTATCAGCAAATTAAGTTTAAACAATAAAAACAAACTAAGAAAACAAAAAAATAATCAAAAAGATAAAACTCAAGAATTATAATCTTGACCTTCCAAGTCTTCTTGAATCCTTCAAAATCTTCTTAGCTTCAACGACTTTGTGGCTTGATTCTCCATTGTCAATCAGGTGTTTCGTTTTCTTTTTCTCTTCCTCTTTTTTAAAGGTTATTTTTATAGGCTTTGAAGTTAGGCCAAGTTGGGTGAAGAAAGAAGTCAATTTCAGCTGGGATTTCCTCATCAGACTATGTGGGTCGCAGTCTTACCCAATTAATTAATAAAAATTGTAATTGCTCTAAGATTACTATAGTATGTCAAATTCGACAAGATTTTTAACCATCTTCCAATCCAAACTAGGTGACGTAGTATGCATGAAAATTGTGTATTTTTCTGTTATCTTTCTAATGATCTAAGAATTATCTCATTTGGAGCTTTGTAGAGAAAGTTATGACTAAAATACCGAAACATGTGCAGTGCAAGTCTGCACCTTGAAATTGCTCTCCTTCTTCCATTAAAATTCTTCTTTCAAACACCTACAAAAGCATAAATAAATTAGTAACAACCTATCTTAAGCACATTAACACCAAAGTAAGCATAAAATTAACCATGATTAGATTGAATCAATTAACTAAAATAATTAAATAAAATCTACTAATTTCTATGCATTACTAAAAGAACTAAGCTAAATTACTATCAAAATTAAGTCCAAATGACTCTATATCATAGAGTTATCACACCTCTAAACTTAATATTTTGCTAGTCCTTGAGCAGAACATAGAAAAGAAACTAACTTACAAAAATCAAATTCAGTTAATGAAAACTAAAGTAGATATAGTTGCTACTACTATTACTACTACTAGTATAGATAAAGGGCACTAATTCAATGATTGTCTATAATTTCCTCAAAAGCATGTCTATCAATCATTAACTTAAGTCTATCAATCATGAACTTAAGGAAAAATATACACATCATTTAAATTCATATTAAATTCCAAGGCGAGCACATTCTCGAATGGATTTTTGTGTGCGTGTGAAGTCTTTTACCAAGAATGTCATGACATCCGAATTAGTTTATGCCAACGCAAATCTCAAATTAGTACTAGATTTTCATAGGTTTACTTTTCATCTCTCTCTCTCTACTAATGTAGACTAACACCAAGCTAGGGATTAATAGGACTTTATAACGCATGTAATGAATGGCTAGGGTCAAGGTAGGATACAAGATAATAATATGGCTCAAATCACCCTAAGCACATAATTATTCTAGGACCTATATATAGAGCTCTATTTTCCTTCTCAAAGCACTCATTTTCTTCCACATTTGAACTTTTTTTTTCTTTCAACACATTTTTTTTCATAATTTCACAATTTCACACCCTCAAACTTAATTTCTTTGTATTGTAGGTAGTGGGGTGATTTTTAATATCTCGAACTTTTTTTTTTCACATCAACATCACCTTTCCACCTTTTTCAACACTTAGCTCAATTTATATTTCCTAAAACAATATACATGCTTAGGAGTGAGGGTTGCAAATTTGAAAAATTAATTTTAAGGCTAAGCTCAATTGTGATGTAGTTAAACAAAGAAAAGGCAAATTAGGATTAAAAAGGAAATATTAGGGATAAAAATTTAACAAGGTAGGCTTTTTAGATTCAAACGGTTCAAAGATGACCTAAATCATGTCCTTAAATATATATTGTCTAGGATTTTGCCTCAAGAGAAGATCAAGCAAATTTTAAAATTCATGACATAATCTATAGTTCACATCAAAATAAACTTTCTCTAGATATTCACAATCATTCAAAACAAAAGATATAATGCACAAAATTGTGGAAATTACATCTTAACAATGATACTTAACAACAAAGTTTAGCATGAATCCAAACAAAGACCTTATTCACCAAAAGCTAAGAATTCAAGACAACTTGCTATTGTCATTGGATAGAGAAATCATCGAAAAAAATTGGCACAACCTTGCTCTAGATTCCTAAGATTCAAATAAGAAATAAATTCATTTACTAACTAGTCCTAAATTATTTATAAATCTATATAAACATGCAAATAAAATTAAATCTAAAACTTCTATAGAATATTCACCACCAGAAAAATAGTCACCTCCCTAAACTTAAACTAAACATTGTCCTTAATGTTAGAAAAAAATAAAAGAAAGGTCAAGAATACTCCCCTGATGATTAAATGAATCTAGTGAAGCTCTAATCCTTTTCTTCGTTCTCATTATCCTCATTGTCATTTGTAGGAGAGGTTTTTTAACTGAAAAAAATAAATAGAGATTAATGAATATAAATAAATAAATAAAATAAAAATAACTAAAAATAAAAGTTTAGAAAGCTTGAGTTGCCTCTCAAGAAGCACTTTTTTATAGTCAATGGCTTGACTTTGGTTGAGATTTGAGTTTGCATGGAAATAGTTTGAGGAGTGAAAGTAGACTTTTCCTAAGATGAGGTTGTAACACCTTTAATTCAAGATTTAATGCTTGCTTAACCCAAGGTGGTGGAATAGGTTGACCTTTATCCAACTTCTCAAATTGAGTTTTTTTTGAATAATGCACTTTGGCAATAACCTCCTTAGGTACCTCATCAACTGTATCTAGAAAAGGAATGAGAGGCACATATGACTTGACTTGTAGTGACATAGATATTGCCTCTTCTTGCTTAATTTCTTCATCTTGAACTTGATTGCTGGAAGTATTTCTTTGATCTATTTTATCTCCATCATCTTGAGGTCTATTATTGATGGCACTAGCTAGTTCACCCACTTGTGTCTCAAGCTTTTGGATTGATTTTGTTTGACTTTGAATGATGCCATCAGTCTTTGTTATGAAGGCATCTGTCTTCGTCATGAAGGCATCTCATCTGTCTTTATCATGACGGCATCGGTCTTTGTCCTAAATTGCATGAACATATCTACTGTTAAAGGCTTTTTCTCTAGCATAGGAGCTCTAACTTGTGACTGAAAACCATTATGGAAAATAGGTTGTGATGAATATGTTGGATTGTGACCATTACTCCACGAAAATTTTCGTGATTCTACCCTAAGTTGTAATTGTTGGAGTACGACTTATTTTGCTATCTATCGAAGCTTCCATCAAATTACATTGATTTATAATAGGCCGGACAATAATCACTAGAATGCCTATCTCCACAAAGCCCACATGTCACAAAAGAACTTTGAAAAGCATTAACACCCAAAGTGTTAATTTTTTGAGACAAAGCATCAACTTGGGTGGGTAAAACACTGATTGTGTCCAATGCATAATCACTAGCAACCCTTCTAGGCACAAATTGTTTAGATGGCCACAGATAGTTCATCACCTCAATTAGAAGTATCTTAAAATAAAAAGAAAAGTTTGAAGTAAGATTAAGAATGCTTGGTATTAATATTGACAAGAAAGAATTAAAAACCAATTCCCTGGCAACGGCACCAAAAACTTGTTTATTTCAAATGCAAGTGCACGTATTGTTAATAAGTAATATAGTAATGAATAGAGTATTATTCCCACGGAGAATTTTTTTAATTTTTACGATTAACAACTAAAATTATAACACCTTAATCTTATCCAAACAATTTACAGTTATTAAAAAAATTAAAAATAATAAACTAAACTAAAATTAAATGATAAATAAAACTCGCTTAACACCTAGACCAAAGATTATGATATCCCTCAACACTTCATCTGATTATTGTCTTTCTCTCTCTTAACTCAATTTAATATATTAAATTGCTAACCTAAAGTCTTAAATTATTTATAAGTCTTTGTCGAGTTTCTCATAAAAATACCTTTCCCAATTAATTTACTATATATCTATGCAAATTTTATTGAAGATAGATTCATTAAGTTTGTGCTCTAATTTAGGCAACGTATGACTTATAGGTAGACATCTACCCTACATACAAATCAAATCACCTAATCAACTAAGTGCATTCGATCATATGCTATTCTATTCAAGGTCTACCTAAATCTCCTTCGTCAAGGTTTAACCTAGGTTTCCTATTCAATCTAATTGGTGATCAGACAATTGGAAGCATTAAGAATATAATAAAATAAACAACTTAAATCCATCAAACATAAGCAAAAGAGAAATAAATAAATCAGACTACATTTTGAGTTCAATCATAATCTTATATTAAAAACTTAGTTCCTTGTTAAGTTTCACATCATTATCAAATTAAGTTGAAACAATAAAAACAAACTAAGAAAATAAAAGAATAATCAAAAAGATAAAAATCAAGAATTATAATCTTGATCTTTCAAGTCTTCATGAATCCTTCAAAATCTTCTCAATTTAATGATTTTGTGGCTTCATTATACACTGTCAATCTAGTGTTTCATTCTTTTTTCTTTCTCTTTCTTTTTCCAAAAGGTTGTTTTTGTAGGCTTTAAAGTTAAGCTAAGTTGGGTGAAGAAAGAAGTCAATTTTAGTTGGGATTTCCTCATCAGACTATGTGGGTCACAGTCTTGCCCAATTAATTAACAAAAATTGTAATTGCTTAAGAACTGCTGCAGTATGTCAACTTCAGCAAGATTTTTGACCATATTCCAAGCTGAAATGGGTGAAGTGGTAAACATGAAATTGTATATTTTTCTCTTATATCTCTAATGGTCTAAGAATCATCTCATTGGGAGCTCTGTATAGAAAGTTATGGTTGAAATACCGAAACATATGCAGTGCAAGTCTGCACTCTCCTTTTTCCATTAAAATTCTTTTTTCAAACACCTACAAAAGCACAAATAAATCAATAACAACCTATCTTAACCATATTAAAACCAAATTAAGCGTAAAATTGCCCATGATTAGATTGACTCAATTAACTAAAATAATTAAATAAAATTTACTAATTTCTATGCCTTATTACAAGAACTAAGCTAAATTACTATCAAAATTAAGTCCAAATAACTCTATATCATAGAGTTATCACCTATCACGCCCAATTATCAAGGACGAGGAGGATGTTACATTAATTTTGCTAGAGTAGAGGAATGTTTTGGCAGTGTACGTCACCATTAAGGAATGCCATACAAATATTATGCCACATGAAGAAGTTGTATAACAAGGTAATCACCTTAATCAAAGCCATATTTACAATGCTTCGCATATACGATAGCATTTGGTCCTTAACCCATAACAATGGCAATCGACATATGCACATGAGTTTGTGCAACTCGGTAGACACACGACATTCACACAATAGTTGGTTGCACAATTTCTATCACCATGTGCATCAAACCAATTACTGGTTTCTATCCAACCAATGTAACCATCGGGTGAAACGGTAGAGGATCTAATGCCATTTGCAAATGACACTGTGATGCTTGAGGAAAATACTACATCTGATTAGGTTGAAGAAGATTGGTTCATTGCCGGTGAAGATATATTTGATGACGATTTTGATAGTGGTCTTGATGAATAGCATGATGATAGTTTAGACAATGATTGGCTTTATGATAGTGACATTCCAAATTACAATGATGTTGAAATCGAAATAGAACATGTTGGAGGTGTTGATGCAAGAGATGTTTAGTGCGATGAGCCCATACACAATCCCCCAATTGCTGGTGACAATGGGATTCATTTGCTTGAGACATTGCTTGATGACGATTATCAAGAAAGGGGAAATATAAGGGTATATTGTGCGTGGCGTATTTCGGTGTAGAAAGGTTTTCCTTCCAAACAATTATCACTAAGGAGTCAACATCTGTTGATGTCCAATTATACAAAGGAAGAATATTTTCCTTTGAGGCAAAATTGAAACAAGCTTTGAACAAGTTGGCATTAAAAGAGCAGTTCAAGATAAGATGAAAAAGGTCATGTCAAGCTTGTTTTGAGGTTGCTTACAAGGACAAGGCATGCAAGTTTGGTGTACGTGTAATGAAAGTACCTGAAGGAGAATATTGGCAAGTTTAGATGGTCCACAAAACACACAGGTGTATTGTTGATGGTTTGTAAAGGCGATTCTGAATCATGAGTGCGAAGATAATTAGTGAACTTATGTCACACAAGCTTTAAGCTAATGAAGTGGCATTGAGACCTAAGGACATAATTGGTGAGATGAAGATTCAATGGGGATTGGCATGCTTGTATGGTAAGGCCTAGCAAGTGAAAGAGTATGCAGAGAGACTTGTTTATTAGTCCACCTGAGGAGTTATTTCAACTACTACGCTTGTATTTTTATATGTTGGAATTAGAAAATCTTGGTACAAGCATTATAGTGGCTATTGATGAGGCACAATGATTGAAATATTGTTTCTGGTTGTATGAAGCTAGTATCCGAAGGTTTAGGGATGTAATGCATCTTATAATTGCAATTGATACAATACATTTGAAAGGTAGGTTCAAGGGTATTCTGTTTGTCGCTGTATGCAAAGATGCGAACGAGTGCGTATATCCAGTTGCATTTGACATAAGCCTTGTTGAGGACAAAGACTCATGGATGTGGTTACTTAGCAACTTGCATCATGTGGTTGGTTGTCTTAAAAACATTATGGTGACATTTAGTACTTAACAATGCAATGTGATTGCAGGTAATGTGATTGCGAATAATGTGTTTGGTATATAAGCAAAATAATGATTAAAATGTAGGAAAGATAGCATTGCAGTGTTTGGTTTACAAGTGCTTTGTTGGGAATGTAATGTTAATTTTCAAAATTACCTTTATTTATTAAAATGCAAGTTTAATATATTTATTTTTTTTGTTAATTTTTATGTAATATCATCTATTAAATATATTTTTAATTGCATATATTTTATTTTCATTTCTTATTATAATCTTATATATTTTATTTTCATTTCTTTAATATAATTTTTGATATTATGTATTTTAATTTAATTTCTTTTACCTATATTATATAAATTTTAATTTTTTATATTTTATTTTATTTTTTATTCTTATATTATATATTTTATTTTTATTATAACATTACAAAATATTTTTAACAAGGTAATAAAGTTGAAGGGTAAAAATATCTTTAAGAATATTGTAGAGTGCAATGTAATGTGATTGCATTGGTTTTGGACTGTAATCATATTACATCCCTTGGCTGTGATGTGATTGCATTATAATGTTACATTACAATGGTCTATTGCAAAACAAGCACTACAAAGTAATTTAATTGAGCATATTACAAGGAATGTGCTCTCACTTTTCTCATACCAAACACTACCTATGTTCATTGCTTATCAACAACTTGGCATTAGAGCAATCCAAAATGCATACCAAAAAGTGCACCACAATTTATGCGGTTGCCACTTAAAGAAAACCTTCAAAAACAAGTTTAAGAGCGATGATGTTTAGTGATTTTCACCCTTTTTCAAGACTGCTATAAAGTTTTCAGTTTCAATGGACATATGAACCAACTTAAGCAAATTCGCATGGGATCCTACTCTGACCTTATGAGAATAGGTCCTGACATCCAACAAACAACATGCACAATCACTAGTAAAGCGAGACCAACTTATGACATCCAACATTGCGGAATGTGTTAACTCTTGCTTTAAGCATGCAAGACAAATGGCAATCACTATTCTAATTGAGTTCATCAAAGATATGTTCCAGCATTGGTTCCATGATCGGTACAAGGAGGCCATCAAGGTGACCACGCCCTTGAGCCCCAAGGTTGCTAGGCAATTGAGTAAACAGTTCAATGATACACATCACTTTGTATTTAAACTTATCAATCAAGTGGAGTTCAAAGTTAAAGGCAAGAAGATGGACGAACTTGTAAACATATCAAGGAATATGTGTTCATGTTTTGAGTTCCAAACAGATCTATTTCCATGCGGCCTTGTTATGGCGGTAATAAGGTACGGATATCTTTATTTATTATTTGATTAGTAATTAGTGTTGCTTTTAGGGTGTGCTTCAATGTTAACGACATTGGATTTTACAGTAAGTGTAAACGTGAAGTTGTTGAATTTTGCTGGGACTACTATTGGACAACTTTTTTGGTCAAGGGTTATGTTGGGTTTATTCAACTAGTTGGACATCCCAATGATTGGGACATCCCCCTAATTTGAAACAAATCATCATTTTGCTACCACCATGGCGAGGTCAAACAGGAACCTAAAAAGAGAAAGATTCCATCGGTTGGGGAAGGCTATCGACCATAGAGATGTTCATAATGCAAGAGGTACGGGCATGATAGACAAATTGCTCATCTCTATTTGTAGTTTTATCCATAAATCTAGCACCATCTCTAAGTTAGTCGAAAGGACGATGATCGAAAACATGTGCAACTTGAGACAAATTGGTCACACATGCAGCACCTGTCCAATACAAAGGACAATGTTTGAGAATGTAGGGTCTCTTATAGTTGAAGGCAATGAATCGGTCTAACTAATTGTTTGAGCCATGTCTAGTACCTTTGTCGTAATTTCTTTTTAAAGTTTCTTACATTCATCATATTTTGTATTTGTCATCTAATAATGAACTGGGTTGATATTTCATCATGTTGTTATTCTAGCTTGTTATTTTATTTTGTAATGGTAAATTCAGAGAAAATGTCGTCATTCTATCTAGTGTGAAATGATGATGTTACATTTTCTTATATGCTATTTTGTTTTACTCATACAGTGTTACATGTTATGGCTTGTTAAATGTTGGTAACATCGTCTTGTTACACGTCATTTGAAAAAGTATTATATTGTTACACACCAAGCTTGTTAGATGTTGTTGATATCTTGTGACACGCCATATCATGAAGTTTTATATTGTTACATGCCATGCTTGATAAATGTTGTTGACATCTTGTGACATATCATTTAATGAAGTCTTATATTGTTACACACCATGCTTGATAGATGTCATTGAGATCTTCTAGTTACACGCCATTTCATTGAAGTCTTATATTGTTACATGCTATTCTTGTTAAATGCTGTTTACATCTTCTTGTGACATGCCATTTTGTCGAAGTCTTACCTTGTTACACACATTTCGTTGAAGTCTTATAAGGTTACATAGCATTTTGTGAAGTCTTATATTGTTGCATGCCATGCTTGATGGATGTCATTATCATTTTCTAGTTACACGCCATTTCGCTGAAATCTTATGTTATTGCATGCCATTTTTGTTAGATGTCATTTACATCTTCTTGTGACAAGCCATTTTGTTGAAGTCTTATATTGTCACACACCATTCTTGTTAGATGTAATTGACATCTTCTTGTCACACATCATTCTTGAAGTTTTATTTTGTTACATGCCATTCTTGCTAGATGTCATTGACATCTTCTTGTGACACGCCATTCGTTGAAGTCTTACATTATTACACATAATTTTGTTGAAGTCTTATATTGTTACACACCATTTTGTGAACTCTTATAGGGTTGCACGCCATTTTGTGAAGTCTTATATTGTTACACGCCACTTTTGATAGATGTCGTTGACATCTTTTGGTTATACGCCATTTCATTCAAATCGTATATTGTTACATGCCATTCTTGTTAGATGTTGTTGACATTTCTTGTGACATGTCATTTTGTTAAAGTCTTATATTGTTACACACTAGTCTTGTTGGATGTCATTTACATTTTCTTGTTCCGTGTCCTAGCTAATGAGTAACACGCCAACATTAAAAAATCATTACTTGAAGGGTAAACACCTAATTAATTTATGAACCTACGATCATGATAGGCACTGTTTAGCAAAATGAAAAATTAATATTGTAAATGTATGTATATTAAAGTTATTTGTATCAACCAAAAATATTCATACAATTATCGATATATTCACAGTGTAGTCCAGGTTTTCTATTTAAATTGTTGGTAAAAATTTCAAAAGCATGTTGCATCTGTATATTTGCAATAATTTTTTTCTTTACTTTGATCGATCCTGATTACCAAATATCATCAATGTAATCTATTGTAAACATACTACAGCTAACATTTATTGACTCCATAAGTTTTTGATGATAGCAAAACATTCCCATTCATAACTGTCTAACTATACTACTTGAGTGTGCAAGATAAAAATGTATGTCAATGATAAATTAATTACTCGAAAGTAAACATCAAAATTCATCAAAATAAGGAGTTACAAATGACCTACAAACAGAAGCCTCTTAGTTAGATAACTAAGGGAGTTAGTCAGTTAAAATCCAAAAGCGAAGTTGGCTGTTTTAAAAACAGTAAGCTCTTAATTGGTTAAAGTCTTACTTAACGAATTAATAAAGTAAAGCAGAATGTGAGATAGAAAAGACTTAATCGACTAAGAAGTATGGTTAGCTAGCTAAAAGCTCACTGTGAAAGTATTTGAATTTGAATGTCTGAAGACAAACTAATAGCTAGAAAGGATTCTAAACTGTTTCCAATGGTCTGAAGTTGTCAACATCCATTAGAGTTGATTTTTCAAGTATAAAGGCATCTCTAATGGCTAAGAAGATTATGAGATGCTTCTAAGAACAAAAAAAGACCAAAAGTAATAAAAATTCTCTCAATTCTTCTTATGTTTTACTCCAATCTTTGTAACAGAATTTAGCACCCCATCTTGTACTATTCAAGTCAGGTTATGATCATAGGTACATCTTCATATTTGTATTTCTTTATTACTTATAGTGTGTGAGGCACTATAAAGGGATTAATTAAGCTTAGCTGAGCTTGGTTATTATTGTAGGTTCTAACTTAGCCTTAGAAAAGTTAGATTATGAGTTTTAGTCGATCTCGTGAACAACCATTGCTGAAAAGTTGTGGCTGAGCTTATGAAAAGCTATTGTAAAAGCTTGGTGGATGCTTGGGAAATCCACTGATTCTAGTGGATTGATTTAAAAATCCTTCATTGAAAGATCAAGGTAGTGGATGCAGGTCAAAAAGATCGAACCACTATAAATCTTTGTGCATTATCTATCCTCTTTTATTTCTTCATTTCATTTTTCTTTAAATCATTTTTCTATCTGGTTCTTAACTTCTCATCATCTACCTTTAATAAGCTCTTAATTAGAAGTTAAGTTTAGTGACATTTAGA
This sequence comes from Theobroma umbraticum, assembly GCF_002168275.2. Classification (NCBI taxonomy): domain Eukaryota; kingdom Viridiplantae; phylum Streptophyta; class Magnoliopsida; order Malvales; family Malvaceae; genus Theobroma; species Theobroma umbraticum. The sequence continues at coordinate 855,047 of NW_018397257.1, read as the reverse complement.
AAGTGCTATTCACCCCCTCTAGCACCACTTAGGAACCAACAAGTGGTATCAAAGCCTAACCCTCATTCTTAAGGCTTAACATCCTTAGGGAAGATCCAAATGGCTCTTCAAAAATTTATTGTTATTGAGGGATAGTCCACAAATAGGCCACCTCTATTTGATGGATCAATCTACCTTTATTAGAGCACTAGAATGTCCATTTACATTAGTGCAATAGATTATGAAATGTGCAATGTTATCACTAATGGACCTTATATCCCTTCGACCACAAATGTTATGACTAGTGAAAGGATTTTTAAGCTGAGAGCCGAATGACTGAAGCTAAAATCGAAAAGATCCAAACAAATTTTAAGGTAATTAATACTTTACATTATGCCTTAACTCCGGCAGAATTTAATAAAATGTCAAGCTGTATCACTACCGAACAAGTTTAGGACAAACTTAGAATCATTCATGAAGGGACTTCACAAGTCAAGGAGTCCAAAATTGCTCTCCTAACCCATAACTATAAAATGTTCAAGATGGAACCTAGTGAGGATATCACCAACATGTTTGATATGTTTATTAACATCACCGACAAACTTAGTTAGTTAGGTAAGCCAATTTCTGAACATGAACTTGTCAAAAGGCTTCTTAGAAGCCTACTTAAGAATTGGAAACCAAAGTGACTACTACTCAAGAGGCTAAGGATTTGAATGTCGTCATGAAATCTGTGGCTTTCTTCTCACTCATGAGCTGGAGCTTAAAGAAAAAGAAAAAGAAGACAAGAGAGAAGCCAAAGAAAGGAAGAAAAGCATTGCTTTGAAAGTAAGCACTTTTGAAAAAGAGTTAGAAAATCTATCATGTGATAATGATGAAGAGTTGGCCATGGTAGTTAAAAGATTTGAAAAAACTTATGGATAAAGAGATAGAAGACTTGCTAAGAAAAGTTATAGAAGAGATCGAAGTTCCTCATGGAAGGTCAAAAACAAAAATGAATTTAACAAGAACGAAGATATTATATGTTTTCAATGCAAAAAACTAGGACACTTCATATTGGAATACCCATTGCTGAAGGAGGAAACTCTCAATAAGAATAAAAAATCAAATAAAGCTATGGTGGCTGCAACCTAGTCTGACAGTGATACATTAAGTTTAGAAGTTGATGAAGAGAAAATGGAAGAAAGAGCAAACCTATGCCTAATGGCCAAAGATGATGAATCTAAGGTATCTTCTACCTTTTGTGATGTTTTAATTGATGAATTTCAAAAAGAATATGAATGCCTATATGATTTGTTTGAAAAACTTGCATTAAAATATAAGGTCTTGCATCTCTTGAGAATGAATTAGAAAAGTTAAAATATGATTTCAACTCTATTTTGGAATAGAGAAACATTCTTTAAATTGAATTAGAACATTTTAAAATAAACTTTAGACTTCTGAAATTAGAACTTGAAAATAGAAATGAGGCACTGCAAAAGCCAATTGATGAAAACATTGCTTTTAAGGACTTAACAAAAGAAACATCAAGAAGTAATACAACCATTAAGAGAAAGTCTCATGGTTTCTCATCTAGGTGTTATGTATGTGGAAAAATAGGTAATCTTTCTTATGAATGTTATAAAAGAAAAAGCACTCAATGAACAAAAATGATTTGGGTACTAAAAGGCTCTCATATATTAACTAACCTTCAAGGACCCATCAAGGTATGGGAACCTATTAGGAAAAATTGAAAATTTGTTTTGCAGATTAAGCTAAACTGAAAGGACATATGTTTAAACACTTAACTGAAGTTAAAGCAACCATGATACATGGATAATGGCTACTCAAGGAATATGATAGGAAATGAAATGCTATTTGCTTAATTAGATAAGAAAAAAGGTGGTACAGTATGATTTGGAGATGATTCAAAAGGCTTAAAGCATGTTCTATTTGTTAAAAATTCTCATGCTTAAATTAATCATGTTCTATTGGTTAAAGGCTTAAAGCATAATCTATTAAGTATTAGTCAACTGTGTGACAAAGGCTTTAAAGTATGTTTTGATCCATATTAAAGTGAAGTTATAGATATTAATGCCAACAAAATTGCATTTGTAAGAAAAAAAATCAAAAACATGTATGTTATATTTCTTGAAGATCTTGAGCTAGATTATGAGACATGTCTTATGGTAAATGATGAAAATGATAGTTAGTTATGGCATCGAAGACTTGGACATGCAAGCATCCATGCCATATCAAAACTAATGAGAAAAAATCTGGTTATTGGACTACCTAAAATTAAATTTGAAAATGATTGGATTTGTGATGCTTGTCAACTAGGGAAACAAGTTATAACATCATTCAAAGCCAAAAGGATCATTTTAACCTTTAAACCTCTTGAACTGTTGCATATAGATCTATTTGGTCCTATTAACATAACTTGCTAGGTAAGTTATATGATTTTGTGATAGTTGATGACTATTCCAGATGATGCATTACCTATATTTGCAAATCACTGTAAGAGTTCAAAATGAAAAAGCCATTAGAAGTGATCATGGTTGTGAGTTTAAAGGAGATGAATTTGAAAATTTTTACAATGAAAAAGGGTTAGATCACAACTTTTCTGCACCTGGAACACCTCAAAAAAATAAAATTATTGAGAGAAAAAATTGAACTTTAAAAGAAATGGCTCGAACCATGCTTTGTGAAAATAATTTATCAAAGTATTTTTAGGTAAAAGCTGTTAATACAGCAAGCTACATTCTAAATAAAGTTTTAACAAGGGCCATGATATCTAAAACTCCTTATGAATTATACAAAGGTAGAAAACCAAATATTTCTCATTTTAGAAGTTTTAGTAGTAAATATTTTATTTTGAATAATGGAAAACATACTCTTAGAAAATTTGATGGTAAGAGTAATAAGGCAATATTTCTAGGATATATATTAAATTCAAAAGCATATAGAGTTTTTAACAAAAAAACTTTAATGATTGAAGAGTTTATTCATGTAGTTTTTGATAAAACTAATGCTGTATAAAAAAGGAAAAAGCTTCTGTTGATGATGATGATGCAAAGAACCTTGAGAAACAAATGGAAGTAATGAGCTTGGAGAACAAGGAAAAGAGTGAGGAAAGCTCCTATGAAAGAGAAGTAAAAGTTCCATTTTTAGAAGATCTACAAATAGTTGAAAACCAACACAAAGATCTTTCGAAGAGTTGGAAATATGTTAAAGACCACCCACAAGAGCAGATTATTGGTGATCTTTTAGAATGAGTTAGAACAAGAAGAGGAGTTAAAGAAAAATATGAATACTTAGCTTTTATTTCACAAGTTGAGCTTAAAAATTTTGAAGAAGTAGAAAAGGAAGAAATTTGGATGTTGGCCTTGTAAGAAGAGCTTAGACAATTTGAAAGAAATAGAGTATGGTCATTAGTTCCAAGGCCATTCAATCACTCACTTATTGGTACAAAGTGGGTGTTTAGAAACAAGGTTGATGAACAAGGTAATGTAATAAGAAATAAAGCTAGGCTAGTTGTTCAAGGATATAATTAGGAAGAAAGTATTGACTATGATGAAACCTTTGCTCCTGTTTCTAGGTCAAAAGCCATAAGATTATTATTTGCATTTGCATGTTTCATGAATTTCAAACTATTTCAAATAGATGTGAAAAGTGCATTTTTAAATGGCCTCATTCAAGAAGAAGTTTATGTCAAACCATCCCCTGGTTTTGAAGATTTTGAAAAGCCTAACTATGTTTTTAAATTGCATAAGGCCTTATATGGATTAAAATAAGCTCCAAAAGCTTGCTATGAAAGACTTTCAAAATTTTTTATTGAAAAAGGTTATATAAGAGAAAGTGTTAATGCAACCTATTTATTAAGAAATACCTGAAGGATTTAATTATAGTTCAAATTTAGATGGATGATATTGTATTTAGTGCTATTAATAAAGTTTTGTGTAAGAACTTTGTTTAAAAAATGTAGGGTGATTTTGAAATGAGCATGATGGGTGAACTGAAATTCTTTCTTGGTCTTCAAATAAAACAATGTGAGGATGGTATCTTTATCAATCAAGAAAGATACACAAAAGAAATGCTGAAAATTTTTGATGTGATAAAGCTGAAGTCAATTGGCACACCAATGAGTCTCTCCATCAAGCTTGGTAAAGATTAAAAAGGAAAGAGTATTGATCAAAAGCTCTATAGAGGTATGATCAGCTCTTTACTCTACTTAACTACTAGCAAACCTCACATATCGTTCAGTGTATGCTTGTGTGCATGATTCCAATCATATCTCAAAGAATCACATTTAACTGCTGTGAAAAGAATCTTTAGGTACCTCTTGAACATATAAAGTTTAAGATTACGATATCTAAAAAGATCATCTTTTAAATTTATTGGATACTCTGATGCTAATTTTTCTAGAAGTAAAACAGATAGGAAAAGCACAGTGGCACTTGTCAATTTCTTGGAAATATGTTTATATCTTGGTAATGTAAAAAGAAAAACTCTGTTGCATTATTAACAACTGAAGTAGAATACATATCCTTAAGAAGTTGTTGCGCATAAATTATATGGATTAGACAACAGTTAAAGGATTTTTGAAATAACCATGCATAATATACTCATATGTTGTGATAACACAAGTGCTATAAACATTTCAAAGAATCCAGTTCAACACTCTAGAACCAAACACACTGAAATTTGACATCATTTTATTAGAGATGATGTGCTTAGAGGAGATATTAAGATTAAATTTGTTGATACTGTGCATAAATTGTCTGATATCTTGACAAAACCCTTAAGTGAAGAATGATTTTGTGAAATTAGAAAAAATCTAGGATGCTTAATGTAAATGAGCTTTAGGAAAATCTTTTAAGTTCACCTTACACAACTTAAGTAATTTGTCAAAAATATTTCTTAAACTAAATATATATACTGATTAAGTTACCCATTGCAAATTGAGTAAATTAAACAAATCAGTAGAGACTTAGTTAGTTAAGAGAATCATCTAACTGATTAAAAACCTTTTACGTTGATTTATATATTCAAAGTGTTTGACTTAGTTGGGTAAATGTAAGACTTAATCAGTTAAGAAACTAAAATCGTTAAAAAAAAGAGGGAAAATTGGGGAAGGGAAAACTATTTAATTGCTGAAAACTAAAACAGTAAAAATAAAGGCTAAAATTTTGAACTTTGAAAAACAGATGTCAGACCTTATTTAAAGAGGAAGATTAATAACTTCTTTTAACTTTTCATCTCCCTTCCATATTCTCTCTTCTTGAACCACCCTTTCAAAACCAAAACTTTTCATCTCAAACTCTTCAAACATCTCTTAAAGCTTTAAATCAGAAACCACTAAGAAGAATGGTCAAATTTTTACTGCCAAGCGATGCTCAGGAAAAGAAAAAGGGGAAATGTCTTATGGAGGACAATCCATCTCCCAAGGCTCAAAAGAAAGGGAAAAAGAACGACCTAGTACTAGTGACTAAAAAAGTAGGAAAAAAACAGAAAGAAAAGGCATTCAAATTAAAAAAAGGCTAAAAAAGGAAACCTCAACCAAAAAGGTAACTTTGTATCCTCAAAATTTACAAATAAAATTCATGAGGAAAGATTTAAGAAAATAAAAAATGCACCCATATCTTGTGGAACATTCATTGATTGAGACAATTTTGATGAAGTTCCTAATATCAAAATAGGTGTATCTAAATATTTTGAGGAACTCAAATTAAAGAAATTAAGTGTTTTTGAGAATAGATCTTATAGTGCTAGTCTTGTCAAAGAATTTTACTCTAGCATTGCACTAGATAAAATAGAGCTTGATGATCTAGAGGATTTTGTTGACGATGGTCTTAATGTGTTTCTGAATGGAAAGGAATTTGTGCTTACTACTACTGATTTGGGGAACTTGCTGAAAATTGAATGTAATGTGCGAGAATATGAGATTCTAGAAGAATATGATCCCTCATCTTTGTGGGAAATCATTACTGGGAAAAAGGAAAGGTACTCTTTTAGGAGATATGCAAGCTTTATCAAAATTCCTCGAACTAAGATCTTACACTATTTTATTACAGCAACAATTCATGGGTGAAGTGTAGTTTTAGCTATTTAAGTCTTCAAGACATGTGGCTAATGTAACATGCATTCAATGCAACTTTTCTCAACCTTGGAAGGTTTATGATTGAGAGAATGAAGGAAACTTGCCCCATAGATAAAATCACTCTAGCTTATGGGAATCTTATTACCTATTTGGTAAGGAAGAAAGGAATTTGGAGTACATGATATCAAATGTATCAGGTCGAAAACAAAGACTAAGCCATTTATTTGAGAAGTCTACCAAAAACGGGATATAAACTTGAAGGAGAAAAATTTATTAAAACTCCCAAAGATACCTTAAGAATGAGAATTCTCCCTTTGCTCAGACTAAGACAGCTTCCTCTAAAATTTCCAATGAAATGATTTTCAATTTATTGATGAGAATGGATGGCAAGCTAAATGATATTTTGCATGAGAATAACACAAAAGAAGTCTCATGGATAGACGTCTCACAGCATACCAAAGCATGTACGCTTCACTATTTCATACTCCCATTCTTGATGAAGCGTCTTGTTTATGTCCTACAATTGCAACCACTTACACTGGGAGTTAATGGAGACCTTGAAGGCCTACTTCTCCTTCAGCACAACAAGTGAAGTATCAAGGTTATCATACTCTCTAAACTCTATTTGCAAAACATAGCACCCATGCATGTGTAGGCTAGACCCAAAAACAATTAACCCATACTATTCAACAGGCCATATAAAAGAAATTTGTTGTTACACACTATACAGAACAAGTAAAATGTTGTTATATGCCATGCTTATATGTTCTTACACGCCAAGTATGATTACTTATATGTTACACACCATGAATGAATCCTAAACCTACAGTGTTACATGATATGCCATGCCGAGTATGCAGTTTACATACTACATGCCATACATGTAATGCTAAGCTAGACCCAAAAATAGTTAACCCATAATGTGCAACACGCCAGATAGAAGAAATTTATTATTGCCACCCTCTATGTAGACCAAGTACAATGTTGTTACATGCCATGCCTATATGTTCTTACGTGCCAAGTATAATTACTTATATGTTACATGTCACGAATGAATCCTACACCCACATTGTTACACGATATGCGGTTTACACAGTACATGCCATACATGCAATGCTAAGCTAGATCCAAAAAAAGTTAACCTACTCGAAGAAACACGCCAGATAAAATAGAAGAATTTTATTCTTGCTACACGTTGTGCAAACTCCCTAAAATGTTGTTACGTGCCTAAGCTAGGTAAGTTAAAATGTTGTAGCTCATTCCATAATTAAGGTAAAAACCCCAAAAGCACCAAGAAAACAAGACAAATATATCACTGCATAACCCTAAACCCAAACATTTCATAAAGCAACTTAATGAACAAAAAACCCACAAAAAACATAAAACAAAAGAAAATTCACCATTGACTAACTTACCTCTTCACGCAATATCGATATTGTTGCTTTGATCTAAAACTTTACTCTGAACTAAGTCAAACACTTTGGTACCTTTGTGAATGACGAATGAATCAAACATTCTTACTTGACCCTGTTGTTTAGGAATGATGAATACAATGTGATGACATTTTATTTTATATACTTCACCGCTAATATGCATGTCGTGGAATTTCAAATGTCTTCCTTATGTTAAAAATTTTTTTCTATTTAAATTTATGGCATGTCACATATTCTTACCATGGCTGTCACATATTCCCTCCATGGCATGTTATATATTCCCACCGTGATGTCTCAAAGATTCTCACTATGGCATGTCATATATTCCCCCCATGGTGTGTCAAATATTCTCACCATGAAGTGGCATTTTCCCTCCAAGCCGTGTCACATATTCCATCCATGGTGTGTCACATATTTCCTCCATGGCATGTCACATATTTATTCCATGTCTTGTTACTTATTCTCACCATGGCATGTCACATATTCCTTTCATGACGTGTCACATATTCCTTTCATGACGTGTCACATATTCCATTCATGGCATCTCATTTATTTCCTCTATGTTGTGTCACATGGAGCCTCCATGGTATGTCATGCACTCTCACCATGGCACATCACATATTCACTCCATGGCTTGTCACATATTCCTTCCATGGTGTCTCACATATTTTCACCATAGTGTATTGCATGGAACGTTTTTTAACATGCTATCAAATATAGTTATTACACACCATGCATAACAAATGGCAAACTGCTTGTTGTAGCACAACTAGTTCTTCTTTTAGGTTTACATCTTCCTCATTTCGATTCACGACAATAGCAAGGCTTTTTGGTTTCACATTATTCTCAATGCTTTGGATTCATCACGACCGATTCCTATTTTAGTTTAACATCAATATTCTCATACTATCTAAAATCCATTTCAACATAATACAGTAATGCACATGTGAGCTACACTTAATGAACAGTAATCCCAAAGAAGCTACAGGACATTTACAAAAGAATAAGTAATTATTCAGTTACACATCAAGCCTATATGTTCTTACTTGCTACACACAAAGTTTAATAACTTATTTGTTACATGCCATGAATAAAATAACCACATTGTTACATGCTATGCCATGCCCATTTTATCTTTATATTCTAGCAAGATTTGACCCAAATAGCCATGAGAGTTTCTAAAGCTTAGAACTAAACCCAAATGCCATTGAACAGCAAAACACTAAACCTCACTCTCAGTTAATATGGCATCAAATCACTAAACCCACTCAAAAACTCCACCAAAAAAAAAAACAACATTCACTCATTGACTTACCATGTAATAATTGTAAACTTATTCAAACACTTTCCTATCCCTGACCATGAATCAAAAGATTGTTTAATGGACCTGCTATGTAATATGCATAGTGTTTTATGTTTACAGTAATGTTCGAAAAATCAAGAAAACCATCTCCTGCAACACCAAGATGTTTTACACAAGTTTTTCGAAAGAAAAAAGGAGGATGTTTTGGAAAAAATTAGAGGGAACAAATTTTAGATAGATTTATTTTCACCAATATGCTCGAGAATGAGAGTGCGTGTCAATAAGGACATCTCATTAAAGGTATTTTTGTCCCAAAATCTGATCTCTTGACTAAAAGCAGTTAAAATTATAAAAGAGCTATTTTCAAAAACACCTTATATTTAAGGACTAAAATAAAATTTGGCCTTATATTTTTTAAAATTTATTTGTATTTTTTAAAAAGTTTATAATTTCACCCTTCCAATAATTTTTAAATTTTTATACTTGCCTTTGCTTTTTAGAAATTTTTTAATTTTGCCCTTACAAAAATTTTAAAATTTTTCTAACATATTTTTATTTTTTAAAAATTTTATAATTTTACCATATAATAATATTTTTTAGTGAAATATCCCACAATAATTAGTAAACAACTAATTTTAATTGGACTAAAACAACACCAACTACATTTTTCAAAAAAAAAAACCAATTACAATAAAATTCTTTTCAAACCTTAGTTTTGCAAAACCTCACAACCATTACTTACTCTCTTTTGTTTTTACCAAATGCTTAAGAAACAAACAAAAATCATTTCTTTACACTTTTTTGCTTGTCAGCATTCTTTGTGTAGAAAACTTTTAGTCAGTAACTCAATTTTCATGTCATGATAATTGGTGAGATTGATTTATTTACCTATTTTATGTTTAACATTTTCAACTTTAAAATTTTCTTTTATTTAATAATTTTTACTTGATGATTTTGATTTAGAATTTACCGTCTTAGCTATTTGTTGTTGAAAGCAATTTGACTAAGCACTTAAGGTTAGTTATTACTTATTTATTTAGGGATTGCTTAATTGTTTTCCTACATATTAGTTCTTTTTTTTTTGCCTAGATTCTTGTGAATAATTAAGGTTTTAATTCGGTAATGCTTCCTCATTGAATTGTTTATTAATATTGTATTTGATTTTTGTGATTAATTTTAGAGAATTGCTTCTCAATTGAATTGTTTATGGATAGTCCTTAATATTTTAGAAGGGATTGCTTCCCATCAAGATTTTTGTTATTATATTTGTTAATTTTTGTTTGTTGTTAAGTTTTCTAGAAATTGAGATTATTGTCATTATTAACTTATTTATGATTATACTAGTTAATTCCTTTAAGTAAATTATAAAGATTGATTCCTTTGAATAATTTTCAAGATTTATTTGTATGATTTTCATATGAAATTTTTTTGTCTAAGTTGTTTTATATTATTGTCAAACATTAAATTTCTAGTAAGACTGTTTAATTTATAAACATTATTTTTGATTGTTCGTTCCCTTCCCCCCAAATGTAAAATCCTAGCTCCACCATAATTACACTTGTATCTCGTCTGTAAATATCAAATTTCATAAGATTTCTACTCTATTTCTCATATTTTCTGGCATTTTGTCCAATTCACATGTACCAAAACATGTTCAAATAGTTAGAATATGATCAAAACAAGTTAAAACAATAAAAGAAATCAACAGTAAATCAAATTAAACAAGACATCCTAATGAGAATAGGAGTTAATGCACAATAATGATAAAACAAAAATTTTTGACCAATTAAAACTGAATTTAAATGTTCAAGAGTGTAAAGAACCCTTGTTTTACTTGATAGGGATTGAACTTAGATCCCTAAAATGGTCTAAATGAAAGTGCAAATTTATGCTCTAAAAGCCAATCGATTGGTTGTAGTATTTAATGCTGTTTTAAATATTTGATTTTAATATAAAGCTGTTTATCTTTATGTTCGTAAATCAACTAATAAGATAAAGTCCATGGAATAAGATATGTTTTATAAAGAGAATTACAAAGTGTTATAATTGTGAGATCCTTATTGAATAAGCAAGTTTTCTATTCATTATTCAATTAACCACATCATCACAATTAAGATGCATTTCATTAAGTGCATCATCATACATCAAGGAATGACAACCTGATGAAGTATGACTAAAACATATCAATTACTTTCAGAAGTTGATATCACATACAATGTCATGCAACATCTTATAATAATATCATAGGCACATCTCGTGCTCATTGTACACACACCTTGGTGATATCAATCTATGGCCTCATTACCATAAGCTTTACATGTTTCACACACCCCTCTTAGTGCCTAACATAAACCATTGATTCATGAGTATCATAAACACAAGTAGTCTCAACTATTTACATAATTTGTTATCATCATTACACAAAATAAACTAAGAGTCGACTTGACACGCTGTGGAGTGTATGACACTGGAAGGCTTTAAAGAAAGGAACTATTACACTTACCAAGCACAAGTTGAGCTACTCCTCCATAAGTAGCAAGCCCAACATGCTATTAATTTGAAAAAATTAAGGGGAACTAACAAATGAGTCACAAAGACTCTATGAGTAAATGAGAGAGGGGACAAGCAATAGGGGGAGAGTGTTTGTAATAGACCATGAATTTGCAATGCACATGAATCTCATAATTAAACCTCACCTTCCCTTTCAAATGCTTAAAGTGATGTTTTTCAATATCATTTCCCTTTAATAAAGTAGAAATCCAAGTCACATAATCTTTTGGATTGAAAAAGAGGCTTAAATCTAAATGAAAAGCCATTAGAAAGGAGAAAATAGGAGGTTCTGTACCTTAAGTATCAATACTTTCACCATAAGTATCCATACTTTCCATCCAAATGTTTTCTAGGCTCAAGGTATAGATACTTTTCCAAGAAGTATCAATACTTTTTACACAAAATGCTTCTTGAGGCATGTTGTTCCCTAAGTATCAATACTTTATTCATATAAACTTAGATTTTGGTTATTTTCCACCACATTCAAGTCTCAAACTACATTCTCGCATCCATACTCGTTAATTCTCTTGCTAAATCATTCAAGATACATAGAAATGTACTTGTACATGCATTCATAATATGATTCAACATTTCTAATATGCAAATGGATATCTCACAGCATCTTGATGTTAAATGTTTGAGTCACACAATAATCATCAAAGAAAAAACTATGGATAAGGATGGAAAATGTGACAATCTTGTTTCTAGAAATGACCGTCATGGCAAGAGTGAAAAACTAAGAAAAGTCACCTCAGTGGACATAGACTCTATTTCCAACAAAGAAAAATCAACAGCAGAATATCCAAAGTTCAATGGTAAAAACTATTGTCATTGGAAAGGATAGATAAAACAGTTTATCAAAGTGAGTGATTATGAAGTTTGGGGAATAATCAAAGATAGCTCATGTGAGTTGACTAGAGAATTAAATGAATGGGATGCAAGTCACTTAGACATGTTGGAACTTAATGCCAAAGCCCTGGACTTTCTCTTTTCTACACTTGGAAGCAAAGAATATAGTAAAGTCTCTTCATGTAATAGTGCAACAGAAGTATGGGAAAGATTAGAAGAAATATATGGAGAATAAGAGTTTGACGAGAATAATAGACCAATCAGCAATGGTGAGGCAAGTAAGATTCAATCCTCACAATAGAGTGACAAAGGTAGCTCATTGTTTCAAAATCTAGAAGGGAAGGTAAAATATCTATTTGATGGTTTGTTCAAATATACTTTTGAAGCATTTGATGAGGTTTTTTGATGAACTAGTTTGTAAGTACGAGAGAATAAATTTGGAAAATGAAGAAAAAATTTCAAGCTTTAATGTTGAAAATGAATTTTTGAAGAATGTAAAACTTGAGTTAGAGAGAGAAGATTAAAAATTAAAAATAAACTTTAGAATGTGTGAGATGAATCTCATCAATTTAAGAAATGAGAATGAAAAGCTAAAAAATGTTCTTAAAGGTTATAAAAGGAAAACTGATTAATTAAGTTTCAAGAGTTAAGCTAATAAAGTCTTATTCTAAGTGTTTAGAGAGTTTTAGTTTTGGTTACTAACAAAAAGATCCAAAGAAATTTTGGATAACAAAAACAAGAAAACAAGTGAGAATCTATATTGCGAGGAAATCAAAATAATAAAAAAGAGAATCAAAATGTTTAGAATTGGCATCCTTATTTTGAAGAATCAATTTTTTTGGCATAGAATACTTTGCAAAGGACTCGAAACTCCTTATGTAGCTTGAAATATGTAAAAGAAAGAAGGTGGGAATAATAATTAAATATTGATAATATTGTTCTTATTGTCTTGAATGTTTTGTCATGACATGAAATGCATGCATTAATCAGGGGAAGTCATCCAACTTTATCTAACCTTTATGCATAAAGGGCAACAAATCTCGAACTAAACTTAGTATCTTAATGACTTTCATTGAAAAGGCTAGAGATTAAGATCATAGTAGTCAAATGAAATAAATGTACAAGTCAAAGTGACAAGATTCACTTAAAGAATGTTAGAACTTCGAAAAAGCAAGATGAAGAGACAAATATCTTTTCTTATAAGAATAGAATAAATATTATTGGTCTATTCGTCTACCATAACTCTAGTGCAAGTCTATTGTGAAACTTTTTCAATTCTCTTCACCTCAACCTATTCATAGAAATAATCACCAATCATGGCAAAAAGAAATGGAAATTATACTAGTAACCAAAGAGGAAAATCATCATCAGAATCCAATCACAATTTTAGGAAGAATTTCAACAATCACAAACAAAGACGAAGGTATTTGTATCTCGTTTCACACCTTCAAGTGATTTCTAGTCAGTCAATTGATTTGGATTTCTTGAGCACACTAGAATTCCCATACTTTGAGAATCTCAAAGATCAAGGCTAGCTAAAAACTTTAAAAATGAATAAACCCTATTACGAGAATGTAGTCAAAGGTTTCTATTCAAAAGCTAACTCTACATTCATTAACATAGAAGGAAAGTCATATACTTCTAAGGTCATATTCATTACATCAATCATGGGAAGAGAAATAGGTATTTCTCCAATAGTAAGAGTTCCTAATTTTGGAATAAAAACAAAAAATCTATGCTATGAACTCAAGGAGCATGACTTAGAAAAAGAGTTCTTCACCTTCCTTCCACCAACACCATTAGAACCCATCAATGTAAATCATTTAAGCTTTCATGACAAGATTTTACACTTAATTTTGTGTTAGTTCTTAAGGCTAAGTGGGAAAGAATTTTCATTTGTGAAAAATGAATATTTGTATTTCATGCATCACATCAAACTGAACAAGCAAGTTAACTTGGGCTATTGCATTCTTAAAGGCATGTTGGAAGTAATTGAAGGAAAGAATGAAAGATTAGTTCACGAAATGGTGATTAGCCAATTGATGGATGCACTTGAGGTCGACAATAGTGTAAACTTGATGATTAGATGTCAAAATTAGAAGACCATTAAAGAAGCAATAAAGGAGTTCAAATATCATTTGGTTGAAAGTAAATGGTGTCCAAAGAATATGACACATACACAAGTTCCTGAACATAGAGATACAAAAATAGATAATAGCAAGAATTTCATTGACTTTGAATATCCTCATTGCACAAACATAATGAACTTTTTGATTGTAGAGATGGACAACTACTTTGACAATCAGATCAAAAAGCTATAGCATGAAAGAGAAAAACATAAAAAGAAGATGAATCAGCTTAAGAAGTTTGATTTAAATAGTTGATCCTTAAGTCAATCCATTAGAAGACGGATATCATTTTGTGGAACAAATATATTGTAACTCTCAAAACATCTAAATTTTTAATTTTGTTAGATGACTTTCGCATTTTCATTCACATACATTCATCCACATATTTTCTTATATTTATTGACTAACATGTTTGACTTGTTTCTATGATATTATCCTTAAATGTTGATGGATAATTATATTTAAATTGTGTGGCTAATGCTTTATTTTTTTATGAGTTTTTCTTTCTTTGTTACTATTCTCAATTTTAACTCTTTTTTTATATAACAAAAAGGGGTAGAAATATAATGAGTAAATTGGCACTTAACTTTTCACTTATGTTTGTTGGATTTTTCAAAAGAGCTTTTAAACTAAAATGTAAATCCTTTTGAAAAAGCACAAACTCAAGGGAGCTTGACTTGAGAAAAATATTATGAAAAAGTGAGCATATTTTCAAGGAGAGTTCTTTTCAATGAATAAATTTAATTCTTAATTTTGTCATAGTAAAAATGAAGAGATTGTTAGCTTTTTTCTTGTTTTGGCATGACAAAATTGATTGAACTCAATGAGCTTTGAATGTGAATGAAAGATATTTTTTAGTTTGAAGAAAATCCTCAAAGGATTATTAAAGCTGAACATAAAAGAAAAATATATTGAAATGTTTTGATTGTTTGAACATATTTTCAATATGGATGATCATACTCTTGAACTTAAAGAAATATCTCTTAATTTTCTAAAAAATCTCTTAGTTTCAAAATTAAATGTGTTAGCCTAGGAATAAAGTTTTCAAAAGAAATAATTTGATTCTTAAATGAAAAGAAAGCAAAATCTATTTCTTTGATTACAAGAAGAATTGATTCTGGAGAAGAAGAAGTCAATTCTCAAGCAAATTAGATCAATAGTGAAGAATTGATTTTGAGAAAAGAAGAAGTCAGCTCTTGAAAGACAAAAGCTTCAATTGAAATTTGGGTACCAAACCATAGTGAAAAATTGACACCTTGAGATAAAGAATCTTTCCAAGATTGCAAAGGTGTCACCTCTAAGCTCAATAGTAAAAGAATTGACAACTTAGAATAGGAGAATCAATTTTTCAAAGACAAAAAGTTACAGATTTGGCAAAAAACTAACAACTTAACAATAAAGAATTGATTCTACAAATATGACAAAATTTTGTAAGTTGGCTAGAATAGCAAGTAATGATTCAAAACTCACTTTAACAGGTAGAAAATCTCAAAAGTTATAAATATCCATCTTGAGGATATTAAAGCAATAAAAGAAGAGGATTTTGAAAGATATTGAATCATCTTTGGAGAGGAAAAGAGTAGAAAAATAAGAAAAAAGATGAGAGCAAAAAGTTCTCATCTTTAAGCAAGCAAAGAGCATAAAATTCACATCTTAGTTCTTTAGTTGATCCTACTTGAGCTTAGACCTTCCTTGATGCTCTTTATATTTGGAAAAACCTTTACCTTTTTTTTATCCTAAACTTTTTAACAACCTTTCTAGAGGTTTTGAGTTAGATATTCACTAGAATCCACTGTTGCATTGGTTATACCTCTAAGCAAAAGGTAGTAGGGTTTTGCTTGATCTTTTAATACGCTGCAACTTGTGTAAAGTTTGTGCTTGAACTTGAAAAAAGTAGTGTCTTGATAGAGGTTATGCTTGATCCTACAAAAGGCATGTTGTAAAGGTTATGCCTGATCTTGCAAAAGGTATGTTGTAGAGGTTACATGTGACCCTATTGAAAAGGCAAACTGATAATAGATTCAAACTCCTTGTGCTATCAAGGGAGAGGATGCAGACATTGGAAGGTTGAATCTCTATAAAAATACTTTGAGTACTTTTTATTTTTTTTTGCTCTTTGCTTATTCAGTTCTACTCTATTTCATTGCTTCATTCTTTCATATTTGAGCTAATTTTTGAAAAAGAAGGAATTTCTACTAAGCAACCAATTAACTCCCCTTCTTAATAGTTTTACTTTAAGCTTATCTTTTTAACAAACAGGTCTCATCTTAGGCTATCTTAAAGACTTTTTCTCTGAGTCGTGCTTTAGTTTTATCACTTAGATGAGAATTGGAACACCCATGCCTTCCTTTCTTTTGAAATTACTATTTTTGTTGTTGCCCATCTTTAGCTCCATCTCTATTTTTGGCTTCACAAAACTTTTATTAAAATTTCTCAATTCTATCTATGTAACATTTAAGTGCTTGTGGTTTTGGTTGTTTGTGTTGGGTGGTTGTGCTTAAGCTGATTTTGGATCTGCAAAGTGAGTCTTTTTTCTTATACCACTCAATTACCAAAGGTTGAAAAATAGGCTAACAAGGATTTTTTGGATCTTTTGGACATTGACAAGTAGTAATCGTCGACTGTCTGATGGTCAGAAGCGACGGTGCTAGCAATGGCATTAAGCCAGATTCTAGAAAGGGTGGTCGACTTTTAAGAGAGAAAATCTTAAAGGGAAAAAATAAAAGAGAGAGAGAGAAAGAGAGAGAAAGAGAGAGAAAAAGCAAGGAAATATGGGTAGGAAAAAAAGAAAGGTAAAATAGTTATTAAATTTATGCCACATCATCAAGTATATAGATATATATATATATATATATATCACTGATATCCATAATAACATTTATCGATAGTTTGGCATGTTTCCCATGCTTATTAACATCTATGATCTCATTTTGATAGGCAACTTGTTGCAGGCTTAAATCTTATATGAAATTAAACTAACACGCAAGTGCACATAATGTTAATAAGTAATAAAGTGATAAGTACAAGTGTCGATCTCAAGAGGATTTGGCTATAATTCTTCACTAAATACTAAAATTGGTCAAGCTAACCAAAGTATGGAAAATGATTAAAGACAAACAAATTAATTAGGCTAATTAAAGAAATGCAAGGTAAAATAATATAGAAGCAGTATTTTGAAAGTCTAGGATTATGGTTTCATTTAACATTTCACTTAGATTGTTATTTCTCTAATTACTTAATTCAATAGGGGTTGATGCTAGTCTAGAATCCTAACGCATGTACAAAACTATGTCTAGGTATTTGTACAATTGCTTAGATTAATTGGATGTCTATATGTCTATTGGATTAAATTAAATTAGATTCTTTTAGCACGATTTCTACGTAGACTATATGAGGCATCTAAGCATATGTCTACCTTAATTGCTAATCAAGCACTTAATTTCTAAGTGATATGAACACATATTATCCAAACCTAGGTCTAATCTAAACTAACTTTGTCAAGTCTCATTTAAACACCACAACCATTCAATTGGTGATCAATCAATCAATGGTCAACAAATTCATATTTGAATAAACATCAACATACTCATTCAAAATAAGTAAAAAAGCAATAAATAATCCAAGTTACATGTAGAAATCCACCAAAATCCGAGATAAAAACTATTTAGTTTATCATAGTTACGTCAAAGTTCAATATTTCCAAGAAATAAATCATTTCTACAGCAAAAGATAGAGAGAAAAAGGAAAAACTAGTGAGATAAATGATTTGTTGTAGCTTTTGGAACCAAATCTCCTTTGATTTCCCCTCCTTTCTACTTTTGTAGAAACCTTCTTTTTGCTCTAATAATCTTTCTACTCTAGCCCCCTTTCTTTGCTCAAAAAGTCCTATTTATACCTCCCTTTAAAAGCCTTAAGATAAAAAATCAAAAGTTGCAGATTTTTAAGTCATGTGCTAGTGCCTAGGCACCAAGCACTCTAGAATTCGTATGGGGGCATTGGCATCCCAATGTTGCAGCACTGGGTGGTTGGTGCCTAGGCGCCTAGGCGCCAACTTCTACATGTTGCCACTGTGCAGAATTTGTTGCAGTATTTTTCCTTGTGACTCGATTTTCTCCTACTTCAAAGTTGAACTAGGCAAAGTAATAAATATGAAAGTTGTAGCTCTGCCTCTTATCTTTCCAATGGTTTAAAATCAAGTTTCTTGGATGTTTGAATCCCAATTTATGCTCAAGATACCTTAGCATATTTGGTGAGAGTCTGCACCTAGCCATCCTTGCTTGGTTCATCATTCATTAAGCTTTGTGCATTTGAGAACCCTTAAAAACAAAGAACTAAATCAGTGATGGCTCAAATTAGGACTTTTAATATGACATTGAGCTAAACTTCCTTGAACTAAAAATGATTCAACATGAATTAAACTTATTAATGAAAAACATGAAAACTAGTTAAAATCAATTTAAAAACACAAGGACTTAGCTATTTTTATGCCCAAAATATGTGCAAGATAACTTTATATAATAAAGTTATCACAACCCCAAACTTAATATTTTGCTAGTCCTCAAGCAAAACTTAAAACAAAGAAAGAAACATGAAAGTTGAAAACATCTACTACAAGTTGGTTATAACAAATCCAAGATCACATTTAATTTCCTCATAAGTGATCCTATTTCCTCAACTCAAAGCAAGCATAAATATTATCCAAGTGTACATTTCAACTCAATTGAAAGCATGTGTTCAACTGGATTCTCATGTGTGTATGTAGTTTCTTACAATAAACATCATGTCATTCAGATAGGTTTATGCTTATGCAAAATTCAAATTAGTCACGAGTTTCATAAGTTTGTTTTTCATCTCTCTTTCCACTATTGTAGACTAACACCTAGTCAAGGATTCTTAGGACTCTATTAAGCTTGTAATGTATGACTATGGTCAAGGTAAGATTTTGAAAAATATGTAACTCAAATCACCCTAAGCACATACCCATTCTAGGACCTATAGTGAGCTTTATTTTTTTCACTTCTCCTAATTACCTATTTTCTCTTTGTTTCACCCATTTTCCTTCATTAAACACTTTATTCTATTTTTTTTCATTTTTTGTCTTTTTCTTCTTTTTCTTTTCTTTATCATTCACAGTTTAACACCCCTAAACTTATTTCCTTTTATGTTCGGCAATGGGATGAATAAAAATTTTTGAGTATTTTTCTCAACAACTCCACCTTTTTTACCCTTTTTCTTCATTACTTAGCTCAATTACATTCCCTAAAATAATCTATGTACATAGAAGTGATAGGTGTTAAAGTGAAAGTTATTCAAAGACTAAGGTTAATTAGCTATGTGTTTAACAAAAACAAAAGGAAAAAAATTAAGCTAAAAATGAGGTGACTTACGATAATAGTATAGTAAGGTAAGCTCGAAAAGCTCAAAAGATACAAAGATGATCTAAGTCATTTTCTTAACTAAATGTAGCTTAGAATCGTAGCTCAAGAGAAATCCTAACTAAATGAACTAAAAATTTTGTTAGGATTTCCCTAACTAGATGTATTAATTCATGGCTTATAAAAAAAACAATTTTGTTCTTGGATTAAAAATTAAAATCTGCCTAAAGAAAAGTAACCTTATCCATTCCTTTGGAAATCAACCTTTTGGAAAAATCCAATTATGACAGGCAGCCTACTCCAACATCCCGACCTGTTTTCTATCAAAGATAGGTTGGCATTCCAAAGCTTCTTTAGCGGCTTTTTTTCTTTTCCGTAACATTGAAAAGCGAAATGCTTAGGTAATGCAGAATCAATTCTTCTTTCATCCAACTAACCTAGATTCCAAATCTGTTGACTAGTAGTTATTGGACATTCCAAGCTGACACTATACATCTGTTGGAGTATGGGTCAGATCGCAACTTAAACCTATTACTACATCTATAAGGCTGACTCTTAATTAGAGTTGAGTTTAAATCTTAATCCTACAAAACGCCTAATGTAAAACTGGAAATTAGAACCCTAATTGCATTTAGTATAGTTTCTCTCTCCGAAACACTTCCAAGGACTTGGAGTTTGGAAGTTTGTAGACACAACTCTAGTTGCTATTCTGTGGACAAGAACACAGATAACAAGGATCAAGAAGTAATTCAAGAGTTAAGTAAGAAACAGATGTTGGGAGATACATGACATGAAGCAAGCAGATGTAAATTAATAATGGGAATCAAATTGGTATATATTGGAGTAGATAAATCCTAATTATAAACCTATTGATTGACCTTGGAAATCAAGTAGTTGTTTGACATTCCGAAACGACACTAGATGGCAAAGAGGAATGCAGATGCAGCTATATTTGTGGATTGAATCTTTGATAGCCATATGATCATTGACCCATACATACATGGAGTCTCTTTCTGGCTTTTTTCTTGATTCTCATGGAACTAACTCTGCTTTCCCTCACAGCTGACTACATACCCAGAGCATCTTAACCTTGCTCGTAGCTTTTATTGTGCGTCTTTCCCTCTTTTCTACCTTTGCTTTCTCTTTATTTTTGTTTACAGAAAATTTCAACCATTTTTTTTGCTAAAGAATTGTAAAGTTAACAAACATGAACATGGGACAGCGAGGCTCCCCTGGACTATTATCTCCTAGAATTTCATCCACAATTTTCATATGTAAAAAGAAGGAATCTTTGAGCCACACGTAATGCAGTCACTGCACACTTTCCCGACTTCCCTTTCATGTGAAATGTAATTTTGCTGGAAGTGAAGGGAATCTTTCTTTCCCTTCAACTTTAAAGTTGTATACTGAAGAAAGGATATCAAGCTAGTGCGTCCAAATCTCAAATTAACCAGCTACCAATGTATATGCAGGCAGAAGCATCTTATGATTGTTGGGTAATTGGAATGCAAAATCTCAAAAAGAAAGAAAAGCAGTGAAGATTGTAAGAACAATGAACAGAAGGTTGATTTGGTACCAAAAAAGTAACTACACAATGATAATCAGGATGGGATTTGTGTTTTGCATGGCTACATACCACTCCCATTCTCATCAGGGGACTAACATTCTAAGAACATTCTCTGACCTCTGACAACCCCAATTACAATTTACAAGGAAAAAGATAAAGGCGATTCGCAAAGCATTTCTATTTACCAAAAAGCAAAAGGCCTCCGTATGTCTCCTGTGCTTGCATGCGCATTCGCGCCCATCTCCATTACCTTACAGTAAGTCGGTTGCCAATTTTTTTTCAGTCCAAAGCTGGAGCATGAAAATATGCTTTTCGTTGCAAGAGGTGGGTTTTTTTGGTCTCCCTCGATTCCTTCCTTTTCTTTTCTTGGAATGCATATCGGGTAATCCAAAATGCATTTCTAGGCAAGAGCAAAGCATCAAGAATGAGGCTTAGCCTTCTCTATATGACTAAAACTTGTTCAAAAGATTATTAATTTGTTGGTGGAATTTTAATTGACAGGTTAAGTGGATCCAAACCCATTAATCATTGACCTACTGATTTGCTTTCAATTGTCGTAACATTGATTTTTGTCTACAAAAACCACTTCAATTGTGCTCCAATCAAAAAGAAAAGATGGTGGCTTAAGAAAAGCAAATTAAAGAAGAGCAGTCGGCATCAGCTTTACCTTTATCTTTGCCGCATCCTTTTCCAATCCCAAACAGTGTCTTTAGCACACCCCCCTTTCCCCTTTATTTCTTTCTAGTGTTTGCAAGATTAACCTGAACCCACCAAGTACTAACATCGAACCTCAGCGTTCACACTAAAACCAAAGCTCCAATTCAGTCCTCTCCTCTAATCCCGACCATATCTATAGATATTATGGTGCTTATATTTTCTATGTACTCCATTATAAAAAGAAACGGAGCTGAAGCCTATACAATCACAGAGAAAAGACAAAATCACAATTCAAAGAAGCCAACAAATTAAGATGGAGATATTGTCACAAATGTGGTCTTTCCTGGGACTCCTCACCGTCCTTCAGAACATCTTGCCCTCGCAGCTGCTCTCCCTCCTCCACTCCTTCTACGAGTCCCTCCAAGACCTTTTCACCCCTTACTCCTACTTCGAGATCCCAGAATTCAACGGCTACTGCAGCGTCGATCTCAACGACCTCTATCGCCATGGGAGCCTCTACCTAAACTCTGTCAACCCTTCCGCCACCTGCCGCCGTCTCACCCTCTCTCGCTCCAAGTCCTCCAATTGCATCTCCTTCACTGTGGCTCCCAACCACACCATCCACGACACCTTCAATGGCCACAGCATCTCCTGGACTCACCATGTGGAGACGGTGCAGGATTCTTTAGAGGAAAAACGCAGCTTCACGCTCAAGCTCCCCAAGCGCCACCGCCAGACCCTACTCAAGCCCTACCTCGACCACGTAATTTCAAGTGCTGAGGAGTTTGAGCGAGTGTCACGCGAAAGGAGGCTTTACACCAACAACGGGCATGGTTCGTACGAGTCGGGCTGGGTATCTGTAGCATTCCGTCACCCCTCCACATTTGACACGCTGGCTCTGGAGCCAGAACTGAAGAAGCAAATAATGGAAGACCTCACAGCTTTTGCAAAGGGGAGAGAATTTTATCATAGAGTCGGACGTGCTTGGAAACGGGGATACTTACTCTATGGGCCTCCTGGGTCTGGGAAGTCCAGCTTGATCGCAGCCATGGCAAACTATCTTTGTTACGACGTGTACGATTTGGAACTCACCAAAGTGACAGACAACTCCGAGTTGAGAGCTTTGCTGATCCAGACCACCAACCGCTCCGTCATTGTGATCGAGGACATAGACTGTTCTGTTGATCTGACGATGGACAGACTGTCGAAGAGATCATTACGTTCGCGGGCTCAGTCACACGCAACGATAAAAGGAGATGCTGATCAGGAGAATGGTAGAGTGACGTTATCAGGGCTCTTAAACTTCACTGATGGATTGTGGTCTTGCTGCGGAGAGGAAAGAATAATAGTTTTCACCACCAACCACAGGGACAATGTGGATCCTGCTCTGGTTAGATGCGGCCGCATGGATGTGCATGTCAGCCTAGGCAGGTGTGGGATGCATGCCTTCAAGGTCCTGGCTAAAAACTATCTCAACCTCGACTCCCACCCCATGTTTCAACTGGTGGAGACCTGCATAAGCTCTGGTGGGTCCTTAACTCCAGCTCAGATAGGGGAGGTACTGCTAAGGAACAGATGGAATCCTGACGTGGCTATGAAAGAGGTTGTCTCTGACATGCAGTCGCAGTTGCAGACACAGAACAATCAAGGCGGTGGTGGCGCTGACTACGACGAGATAGCCATGACAAGGTCCCCCGAGAGCGCGTTGGCTGTGGGGTCGCCTGAACTGTGGGACTCATCTCCCACGAAGGTTGGCAGGAACGGGAAGAAATGGAAACAAGGGTCCAGTGCTGGCAGCGCGGAGAAGAAGGTTAATTTTTTGGTGAGGCTAAGGTCTTTGACCAAGTCTGATTGTGACAGAAAAGTCTTGTGACCAATTGCAATTACTAGTGTTTCGGATTTAATTTCGAACTTTTTGTCTTGCACTCTTCTCTGTAGGCTGTAAGTAGCTGGAGGACCGTCTTGCTTTGATGTAGTTTTTAATTATTGGACAAACCTTCTTAATTATTTAAAAGAAAAGAAAACATTCTTGCATTTTACTTTGTCCATCCATCTGCCTTCGGAGAAAAGAGCTTCAATGTAAAAGAGCTTTGACTTAAATATGGGAAACGCTATAGTACATGGCTTCCACACACTAATCTACGTCCTCCACAATACTTCCTCCATTTCATAATTTGCGTTTGAATTAAACCCTTTTTAATATAAACATTTTAGAGTTTTATAGTTTTTCATTTCATTTTTTTTGAAAAAAATTATTTGAAAAGATTTGTAAGAAACACTAAAGTAATTAACTACAGTTTAAATAGCACCGGTATCACTCTTTCTTGCTTATCCAAACTTTCATCATATGGAGGTTTATGTCATTTGCGATAAAATTTGGAGTCATCATCCAATTTTAATGTCCAAACCTATAACCAATAAAGCATCAAGGCCACGAGTCTTAATGTTAACAAAAACTTGATTTGGAGATTTGAGTATGAAATAGCAAAAGAATCAAAACTTCCAACCTCGCTTAAGATAAACTAGTCTTTACTCTTTCGCTTTAGATCAACTTAGTTAAAGATCAAAATTAAAAAGCACGCCTCATTTTTACGTAATATCTTATGTAACTATGAATAAATAATATCTTATCTTGTCACACATGCATTTAAAAGGATACAAGTGGATTGGTTGTCTTGAGTAATCTATTGACATTAACATGATGTAAATAAATTCTTCTAAAATAAATAAAGTAAATAAATAACATGTGTAAACCCTAACATACAAATCCAACTGACATAAAATATTATGAAAACGCCCTTGGAATTGCATGACATACATAGTACTAAATGGCATACCAAAGCTGTTCTTACGACTATATGGCTTATGCACACAAGTTACAATGGCTTAAGATAGGCACTTCCTAAACTACATGCATAGTAGAGACATTTCCTAAAACAAAAAATGGAATACTTCATGGTAATAATCCTAAGACTAAATGGCATATTGTATGAAGATGATCCTAAAATTATATGGAATATTTTATGTCATGGCACAGCAAAACTTTGATTTCAATATTATTAAAATAACTTTAATGACATAATAATGCAATTGCTGTAACAACCCAACCCCCGATCCATTACCAGTACATGAGCCTAGTAGGCGGAGCTCGTAAGACTCAAGCAAGCCTCAAGAGACAATTGATAAGATATAGATGGTTTCAACTTTTAACCCCAAACATCAACGATATATATGTATATATTCACATAAACTTGTTTACATTTGTATTCAAATCTTTTTACACGATCCCATGCCTCGACACGTAAATATCACACTAACTGTGCTACATATTAAACCACCATAGTACTATCAAAGTACTTTACATAAACCAGTACATAGCGCCATACATTGGCATACATTGTGGACCTCGACCCAACTAACCCGACTATAGACAAGCCATACAAACCAAAACCTAGACCAACAGAGCAACATAGAAAACAAGGTACTATCCGATGCCATAATACTTACCAAATAGAAGCTTGCTACTCACTCTTCAACCAAGGCCTCAAGAAGCTACTTATCTACTAATCAATTAATTGGGGTAAGTCTCGTAGACTCAGTAAGTAAGTGAAAAAGGGAAACAAGCATAATAAGGTTGATAATTTAATAAAATATCAAGCTTTCGAAATAGCTTAAACTTTAGCTTATGACATAATGCATTTAAAACCTTTATGTTCATCAAATCATATGATAAATCAATGTACATGGCATGCTGAATTTCATGTGAAACTACCAAGTCAAAACCTGTTCGAAAACCACTTTAAAGCCTTTAATTTTCCTAAAACAAAATCCAAGGTTGATCCTTAGGAGCGAATGGTCAATTCTTGTTGTGGCAGAAATAAGTTGTTTTTCACTAAATATGATAAGATCAACCTATGCAAGAAGGTGAGTCAATCCTGTATTTTCCAGAACCAAAATCATTGCTTTCCATGCAAGTGAAGACCAACCCTTCCCATGCAGAGGGTTGATCCTCAATGTCAGTGTAAAAGTCTCAATGAACAAAGCATTACTCTTAAATTATAAGTTCCAAATCAAAAGTTTTATTAAGAAACATGAGTATTAATAAGACATCGAGACTTACACATGGTCATGTACCTCACTTAGGGAGTGGGCAATCGATCTCATGGATTGAAGGATAGGGATACTTGAACTAACACATGGGTGCTTGTTACAAGAACAAGTTCACTAAACATGACCCTCTACGAGAATTTCATATGGCATTTCACACAAGTGTTTATGGATAAATTCTCACAAGACAGTTGTGTAAATGATCATTAGACTCGAGGTCATTTAGTTACCTTATGTGTGAAATGTTATGCTTTGATACAATCTAAAATGGTCATAGCTAAAGATGTTAAAAAATGCATGGACATTAGATATAGCATGAGACACATGAAGTTAACTCAATTATCAATAAAGGATTCATCACCTAAAATGAATATAAGAGAAATAACTCATTTGAGACTTCAATAGTAATAACACATGAAAATCCTTACCCAAAGTAATTAGAGAATTAAACAAAAGAGTTTTCGCCCTATCTAAAAATGAGTTTGGTTTTTTTTAAAAAAAATGAGAATAAATTCATTTCATTAAAATAAAGAGAGCAAGGAAGATCACTTGCTATTACAAACCAAAAGTCTATAGATACCAAAAACTACTCTGTAGAAAATGCACCCTCAGAACCCCACCACATGTACATTTCTCATACCACTAGGAGGTTAACATGACCTCCATCATCCTATCTAGTTATGCAAGACTCTGTGAAGACACAAAAACCATCTTTTATACAAAAGTTATAGTTTGTATACACAAAATCAAAACTCCCGCCCCCCTCGCCTTCTTTTATAGTTGATTCAAGTGTTGAAATGGTAAGGACAAAATTAAAGCAGATATTATACTATGCTCTAAGTGTTCTAAGATATTAGATGATAAAAGGATAATAATTACTATAAGACTATTCACTATAAGGTTGAGTCAAACCATTATAATTATTTTTAACATTTAGATAGTCATGATATATAGTTAGATGCCAACCTTGACTTATAAGTAGAACTAATCAATTGGAAATTGGTAATGAATGCAAACTAGTACCCGTACTAAAAAAAACTCAATATGACCCCTAAAATTTCATTCAGTCTTCTAAAGTGCATCTTAATGTTTAACACAATTTTAAAAAATCTAATGACGTGTAAATAGGCCATCATAATACATCATTTGATCAAAAAATATCATGTCACTTTGTGTAAATGACTATGATAGATAGTGGCAGACATGTGGCATGATCCCATTTGTTTGAAGTTTCAAAATTTTTATTTTAACAAAATTAAAAAAGTTTAAAATTTTATTTTTTATATTTTGAGAAATAAAAACAAAAAATTTAGGCTAAACATCACATACACCATGTAACACCCCTAATCTTGATGTTAGGCATTCATGATACTAGACTAGCTTACAGTTTGATGAGAACCTCAATGCCTATGGTTATGAGCTTGATGAATGCTTAGGTCCATAGACAGAGATGGTCATGAAATGAATGAGTGTGTAAAAGCTAAAATGATGTTGTCCATACGCTTGGCACATGAATGATATAATGCATATGTTTGGCACTAAATTGAGCATGATATGTATATAAATTGCACCATGTTAATTGATATGTTATGCGACATAAGGCATGAATGAGAGATTGGTGTGTATGATACACATGTGTGTTGATTTAAGTGAAATATGAATGCTTGAAGGTTGTGGGGAAGATTTCAAATGAGTTTACACTGTAACACTCCGTACTCTCATATAGAAGTCAATAAGACCTTATCGATAAGACGAAGGGTCAATTGACGTTAATTTAAGTTTCAAAGAGCGGTGATGAGTAGAAGGAATATTCTAGAATAAAATATTTCGCACGTAAGAAAATAATAAAAAAATAATAATATGTTATCAGTGGTGAATTAGCGAGTTAAAAGGTAATTTGGAAGTGAACTAGGATAAAGTGAGACACTTTGGGACCCGAGGAGACAAGTAAAGAATTTGAGAGTAAAATAATATTTTATTAATAAAATAATATTAAAATATTCATATTTTATCTATTATTGAAATTAGTCTTGAAAGAGGAATATATGACTAATCTACATGGGAGAGAAAAAGTAAGAAAGAATTTTGAAGAAAAATAATATTAGTGGGGCCCATGTGTCTTTATTAAATAAAGTTAAAGCAGATAAGTATATATTTAAATATTATGGTGACACCTTGATGAAGTGTAAATTTTATATTTTATTTGTACAAGTGTAAAGGAAGGAAAATAGAAGAAAATTGGAATTAAAGAAATGTTGGAAGGACCAAATTGTAAAAGATGAAAAGTTTGGAGTGTCAAATGGTAAAGAAGGAAAATTTTGAAGACTTATGTGCAGTTTAAACATTTGAAGTTAAATGGAAATTAACCAACTAAGGAAAGTTAGATTATGTGGGATAATGAGATATGCATGTGAATTCACTATTGCATGCAAATTATAGCATGTAAAAAGGAGCAACTTAGTAGGGAACATGTGAGACCCCCACTGTGTGATGTAAAAGGAAGAATAAGTTTATTTGCATGTTATGAGATTGGTGCATTAGGTGGGAAATGAGGAAAGAAAAATGTGGATGCATGCAACTTAAATAGATTAATAAATGATCAAATAAAATATTAGGTAAAGGTGATGCATGAAATAGGATTAGAGGAATAAGGTGGTGAATGAAATAAATAATAAAGGAAGAAAAGATAGGATGGTGAAGGTGGCAAATGGAGGAGTAAAGTGAAGACAGATAATGGACCAATGAGCAAGGGAGGAAATTGGTGGATGAAACTTGAGTGGGGGGTGAATTGGTCCAATGAAAAGTGAGGAATAAATAAAGAAATGTAAGGTGAGGGAAAAGGTTTAGGAGAAAAACCACACCTTTGAGAGAAGAAAAGAGAAAGGAAGGAAAAAAGAAAGAAAAAAAGAGAAAAGAAAGAAAGAAGAAAGAAGAAAAGCTAGAGGAAGGTTCGATTTTGGAGGAATTAAAGAAAAACCGAGAGGTTCTCCTCTCACACGCCATTTTTGGAGCTTAAAGAAGACATTGGTGGTTCAGTTGAGTGATTCCAAGGTAAGGAAGGTAAAAGCTGTCATTTTGTTTAAATGCATGCTTTGTAAACCTATTGGAATGTAAGATTTTTCTTGTGGTAGCAAGGATCTTCAATGATTCAAAGAACTAGGTGCATGCATGTGGGTTGATCTTAAAA
Source organism: Theobroma umbraticum (assembly GCF_002168275.2). NCBI lineage: Eukaryota > Viridiplantae > Streptophyta > Magnoliopsida > Malvales > Malvaceae > Theobroma > Theobroma umbraticum. The sequence goes on along the minus strand of NW_018397257.1, from coordinate 825,832 downwards.
GTATGGTGATTTAAAGCAAGGCAAATGACGGGTAAGTACTTGAAACCTTAAAGACATGGGTGGAAAGGAAAGTAAGATGAATATTGATTACTTGTGCTAGTGGCAGCAATGGTGACCGAGGATGTAAGGAGTTTTTAATTTATGTGAAGGATTCAAAGTGAAAGAAATTCCAAAAGTAAACATACGATGTGGGTACTTTATGTCATATAGGACTTGCTTGGTTAAAGTTCATAGATTGCTTGTTAGATTAAGATGAATAATAAGGATAAAAGATGTGAAATTTGATTAAGATTTGTTGATTAAGATGTTGTCCCTATATGTGTGTGATTAAGTATAAATACAAAAGTAGACGTAATGAAGAAATAGATTATTGTGAGGGATTTTTGGAAATAAAGAAAACTAAGAATATGGTATATAGAATAGTAAATATGAGTGGATTTGTGGTGACTTTCATTAAATACATTGAATTTAACTTGCCACTAAGAAGTGTATAAGTAAGGAAAGTTTGCCATGGTAGCATACCGGAGGAGGTAACAAGCAATCAATGGGTAAGATTAGTTAGAGACACACCAAAACTAATAGCAACGTAGTGTCCCACTATTGTGAGGTAAGTAAGAGGTGTCTATTTCAAAAAGGTTTCGTAATATATAGAATGATGTTTTATATACTACTATTCGTGAAAGATTTATAAACTATTATTGTGGAAAGCATGAGCTGGTAGAAATGCTAGGCAATTGTGGATGCCATGATGTTTGAAATTGTTTTGAATATATATATATATATATATATATTTGTAAAGGATTTTAAAAATTAGAAAACAAGCTCTTTAACTCGGTTTGTGTCAAAATGTGCCTTATTATTTGTGTGATGTGCATTCATGAATAAATTACATGTTCACCATGCTGATTTGATATTTAAATCTCATGCAAAGGTTTTATATTATAAAGTCTTACAAAGGGGTTTTACCATGTTACCATGAATGATATTTTAGAAATGGATTTGAAATATGCTTTTGAGAACCCAACTTGATTTTTAACTGGTTTTATCAAATCGGGAGATTCGAGAGTAGGCCAAATGTCATCAAGATAGTGTGACCCTTGTGTACAAGTGAGCTCTAGCTAGAGAACCTTTGGGTCACTAACGAGCTGTTAGACGTGGCTAGGCCATGGTCTGTGATTATGCATAGCAAGGCCATGGGTTGTTATACATGGCAAGGCCACGAGTTGATATACATGGTTGCGACCACATGATTTGTCTAGCAGTGGCCAACATCGTCGAGACTACCATAGCCATGGGAATCCGATGGAGGAAGGCCTCTTGGATGTTAGTACGTGGAAGCAGGTCTACGAGTTCATTACTACGATTACCTATTCGAGAGTGATATCTCTTTAGGTTTTCAAACATCTATTCTTTTGCATGGTAAGAATTATAAGTTTTTCCGCAACTCCCCTAATTATACTATGACTTTATATTTAATTCCTTGAGGATGAGGTAATTTGTGAATTTGTGTATAAGCTTTAATAATGCTTGATTTCACGGGAGCATGCGTGTTTATGTTGGATGATATGAGTTAAGCTGTTAAATGATTTCGAGGATAGAAATCTTTCACTTACACTGATTTTGATACATTTATTTTAAAAGATTTTGTTGCATTAAAATTCTATGCTTTTCACGTATGGCACAAATCTCCCTTTTGAGTTGAATTGTTTATATATACTCTTATGTTTTAATAGTCAATCCTTCTATCCCTAGCTTGTTTCCCATCTACACCCTACTCGTGGAGCCGATGCTCATTGAGTTTGTGAGACTCACCCTTTTATCTTCTTTTTTTTTTTGCAAATAAGTGATCAGCTCAAATGTATTGCCCAGTGTATTTTGACTCGCTGCAACGTAGGTAATGTCCTCTCTTAGACTTCCACTCTGAGTTGCTCCACTGCATAAGGGTCATGTTGTGTAAAACAGTTAGACTTATAAAAATTATTAGCTTATCAAAAATGTATTATCTAAAACCATGAGGTTGTGTAATGAATACTAAGTGTGATGTTGAAATTATTATGGAGTTTGTTAGATTTGGTTATTGGTATCTAGCTGTTGCTTCTTAATTACTATTGTTTATTCAGTTTAAGTGATAGTGTTATTACAAGTCGCCAGAATCCTCAATGATTCTAGTCAATTTACATGCGTGTTAAAATGTTTGGTTTAATTAACAAAAATCTCAACTAAGGCTTGTTCGAGATTTGACGGGTTCTCTAGCAAGTCACGGACACCGGTAATGATCAGAAAGAAGGTCGTTATATAGACTTCAAAAGAAATCAATTTTTATGAATTTGAAACTCAAAAGTCTATCCTAGTGCATGAAAGATTGAATATGTGAAGTAAAGGGCTGAAAAGGAATGTACACTAGCCCAAGATCAAGTACAAACACCTTGTAGTCGATCCTAGGGTAGGAAATGGGAGCAAGGGTAAACATTCTAGTCTAGGATCTAGTACCAAGCTCCCATAGTAGATCCTAGACTACCAGATCGGATTAAATTGGGTTTAAGAGCCCTTAAACTAAAATTTCTTCATTTTCTCTATATACCTCATTCCTCCACCCATTTTCTCCCAACTCTTACCCCCTTCAAACCCATAAATCTTAAGCAACAAATCAAGGATTTTGAGTGTTAAAAGTGAGAGATTTCACTCCAAAAATCTTAGTTGGTAATTTTCACTTTCTTTCTCTATAACGTAGACCTTAGCTTTCAAGAACAAATTTTTGAAGCACTTGGAGTTGTTTGAACTAAATATGGCACTATGGAATGCTTCTAAGGGTAAGATTGAGCACTTTGACAGATTGAATTTCAATTTGAGTAATTGATAACTTAGATTCAAATTGATGCATTTTGGTGGAAAAATTGCTCTCTTGAGTTAACTGGATATTTGGGGTAAACAATAGCACATCCAAACTTCTAAGATATGGACTAGTTCATTGTTAAAATATTTGAGCTTATTTGTGCATATGCTAAAGATTTGGCTATTTTTAGAAAAGCTGACATTTTTCAAAAGCTAAGATTTAATCAGTCACATAATGTTTTGATGTGCTCTAAAGAGGAAACGGAGTAAATTGACTCATTGGCAAGCTAGAGGGTGATTGGAGGTTGAAGATAAGCTTGGCAACGGGATAACTTCCAATTTGTCACTGTGAGTGGGTTAATTAAATGCATGTGATGCGTAATGCATGAAAAATGCACTACACTGGTACTATATTATGAACATAGGCCTAATTGAATATGCCTAGGCTAGAGAACTATGTATGTATTCTTACAAATGTGGTTGGCTAGATGAGTAAGCCGAGGCTAGTATATTGTTAATGTACATGCTAATATATGTATTTATTGTGAATGCTATTTGGAAGCATGAGCTGTTAGACATCTAAATGATGTATGGTTTAATGGCTACTGGACATGTTGTGATCAAGTAGTGTGATAATGATACTATGATATGGGACTAGATTGCCCATTGGTTGATGAATTATTGATATATGATTTGATGTGATACTACATATGTATACATGGCTAGTAGGCCATTAATAATTCAAATGAGAACATTGATGTTTGTGTACCTAATGAGCCATTCTTTTTGAGGCACTTGGAACTTTAATGAGCTTATTGACGAATGAAGCTTAATAATTGTGATTGTTGCTAAGTTATGGACATATGGATGAAATAAAGGCATGATGGTCTTATTGTGGAATTGTGTTCCGTCCGAGGAATGAATTTCGGATGTTGATTTGACGTGAGGATGAGTAAATCTCATTACTTTATGGCTATATGTGTGCATGTAGGATGGTGGTAAACAAGGGTTGTGGTTTAATATCGCCTATGATTCCCACCTACAATGTCGTGATGTCACTCGTCAGGAGTTTACTCCGGGCAATGCCATCAACGGGAGATTACTCTAGGCTATGCCAACCGTCAAGAGATTACTTCGATCGATGATGTGATACTGCTTGTTGAGAGATTACCTCGGGTGATGCCGACGTTAGGAGATTACTCCAATCAATGATGTGATTCTCCTGCCCGTTGCTTTAACATGTGCGTGACTTGTGTTCTGTTAACTACTTTGATGTTGGGCATGAATTGTTTCTCCATCGATTGGCCACTATGCGTGATTTGACTATGTCTAGGGGAAGATCACTCGCTGATCCAACATGATGTGAATTGATTTGTATACAATGTGTGATAGCCTTGGAGAGGCGTAGATAAACATGATATGATTCGGCACAATACTCCGACAACTAGAGTGTGCTGTGAAGAATGATGTGACTAACTTTGAATTGGCTTCGAAAGTAAGTCTAATGATACGTGTATTATAATCTTTGAAGATCTTAAGGATGACAATATACTTTTATGTTGGAGATTTTGGGATAATGATATACCTTATATTTGGAGATGTTTTGCTAGATCATGTAGATGCACCAGGAGTGCAATATTTATTATGTGTTTAATATATGTATATAAATCTGATTATTTGCACTATTCACTAAGTATTATGGTACTCACCCATTTTGTACCATATACAGATAAATAGGCCATTGGGTAGAATGTTGCAAGGGTCGTCTATTGACAGATTGATTTTGGCATTCGTTAAGTTCCCCATCTTGTTCACTCCATTGGGTCAAGTCCACGTTATCTTTTACACTCTAAATTTTAAGTTTAGAAAGAAATATTTTCTGGATATTGTAGGCATTGAGTGCCATGTAATATTGTGTACTAAGGGTTGTTATGTACGAACCTGTCTTGAATCTTGAATGGTCAATGTGTAACTTTATGATAATTGCATGAATTATGTGCCAGGGATGGTGTACTATGTTAAAGTTGAACCTTATCTATGAATATTTGATTATGAAATCCCTTAACTATGTGTTGTATGATTTTGAACTCTAAGGCTTGCTCAAGTCTAGTGGGCTTACCTATTAAGCTCGTGCGTCGGTCACAGATCCTTAGGTTTGGATCATGACACACCACTTGTGGTATGATTTTTTTCTCACATAACACTTTAAGCTTCTTTTTCCCATATAAAACTGTGTTTTATTTCTATTCCCACAAGGACTAATAGTGTTAAAATTTTAATTTAATTTTTTGCGAAAAAACCACAATATCCTTATAAACCTAAAAAATGAACGTCTTGTCTTTTTTTCTGATGACTTTGCTAACTTTCTCTCTTTAGTTTCTCATTGACCAAATAATAAGTCAACAAATCCAAAATACTCAATCTTTGTTTTTGTTTCCAAATTTTCTTCTCTCATTTTTTTGAGCTGTTAGGGTTTAAAGGAATTAAATTTCAAAATTTTATGATGAAAACTTATGAGTTCACTCAAAAATGTGGGCTGGGACTATACATTTTTTTTTTTTGTGTGTGTTAGGACTTTTCCCTTTATCTATACATGTTGCTTGATGCTTGTTATGGAGTTTCAAGACAAGTTTGATGGGTTTCTGCATTTCATGTGTTGAACTGAATTGTTGTGATTTGCCTTTTGATATGTTCGTTAAATGTGCTAACTGTTTGGGAAAAATCACTTCTAAGTGGTAGTGTACTCCTTATGCCAGGCAAGTTTTTATTTCTATATGGGTTAGAATGTACAAATTTTAAGAAGTAACTATGTTGAACTGATTGATGTTTTGTTCAGCCTAGGGGAATGGGGATTTTGTGTTTTGTTTTCTTCCTTTATTAGGGTGCTAAGGTTCTTGTTGGTTTTTGATGATGATGAGGGGAACTGGTAGATAAAAGGAAAGCCAAGGAACCCATTCCTTTTGTATAGTTTTTTGAGTACATGTAGCCTAAGGATGATTCAAGAATGCTATTCTCTAAACCAGGGAATAACAGAGTTAAATCTTCTAGTACGTTGCTACAAAGGCAAACAATTGCTTCCCTTTGTGTTGAATATATCTTAAATTTAAAAAAAAAAAACCACAGTAACCTTTACAACAGTAAATTGAAATCATGAACATCATGTACACTGCACAATGAGGTAAACCACCATTGCTATACAACTCTCCCTCAAATCTTCATCTAAAAAACTTTATCTGCCTACAAATTAGAATTTGGATAAATGCTGATGAATGTTGTGTTTGCATAGTTTGTTTGATAAGTCTGAAAACGATTCAATTAGAATAATTACAAGTTTATAAAAATGAAATAAATTTACCACTAGAAATGTTTGTTTTTTCTTGATCAAATTTCAATTTCATTAAAATCAAGAAAGAAAACATAGCTGGATCCAAAACTTAGCACATCCAACACAAAGATGCAGTTGTTGTACCCATCAATAAAGGGAACAAGGGTACTTAGATAAAGAGAAAAAACAACGAAAAATACAACCAAGCTAGACAAATAAAGAAGAAATAAAGGGATAAAGGGCTTTATTATCTTTTTACTAAAAATTAAATTGAAAATTTAATATCGTTAGTCCCTATGAGAATAGAAATAAATCACGAGGTTTTATATAAGAAAAAAAAGCTCAAGGTGTTATGTGAGAAGGAGTCACACCACAAGGGACGTACATGGATTTTATCCAGAAAATTTATTTTATAAGTTTTGAAAAATTAAAACACAAAATTTTAAAATAAATTTTTATTTATAAAAATTAAAACTTTTAAAATTCTTTTTCTTCCTTTCTTTTGCGGAAATTTTTGACTTTGTTATTTAAAATATTAAAACCAAAATTCTAAAAATATTCTTTTACTTTTTGAAAAAATGAAAATTTTACAAAATGCATTTTCATTTGTTTAAAAATTAAAAAAGAAAAAGAAAAAGTTATTCAAAACTTACCATTTTTTTTTTATCTTTCTTTCTTTCTCTGTCCATTTCCTCCTCCTAATGGTCGAAATCTAGGTAGCAAAGGCCAGATCTAGGGTCAATAGGTCAAAAATGGCCTAAAAACAATTTGGATCCACCACATGTTTTAGCCATATCCGATCTATATTAAAGCTAACTTATATTTCAAGCCCATTCCTTCAGGTTATTTTTTTGTCAGATTCAACTTCAATTGGCCAAATTCAACTATTAAAATGGTGATTAGTAAAGAGAAAAGGAAGAACAAGAAAAAGAAATTTTGAAAACAATTTAATTTTTTAAAACATAAAAGTTAAATATGTCATTATTTCTTTTAATTAAAATGTTACATCATTTTTCATTAATATTCTATAAAAAAGTGAATTTATCAAATTGTACTATCCTTACAAGATTATTGTCTGCCTTTACATCAAACATGCTTTTATGCTTCTAAATGATAGAACTAGTAATTTTCAACGACTTGTTTATATCAAACATGCTCTTGCAGAGTCAGTATTGGATTCTGCTAACAAACCACAACACATTTTCTACATTTATACTCTTAGCGTTCTGCTCTATACTAGAAAGGTAACACCAAAGGGTTTTTAGCATCAACAAACAATTACATTCCTACAACTGATTCAGCAGTGTACAAGTCAACTTTCAGACTTTAAACAATCAACAACTTCAAGACTAATTCCCTACATAAAATGATGTCAACAATTCGATATGTTAAATTAAAATTTACAAAATGCACAAGAATATGATGCTATCTGCTTTAGTACTGAATTATTGCATTGATGGAGATTTCAATAACTCTTATTAGCTTTTTCATTTTCTCCTATGACATGACAAACCAAACAACCTCTGCAGCATTTAAAATTCACCAACTTTGTCCAATAAGTGGTAAACCATGACATACAAAAATCCCTAAGAATGAGTTTTAGTGCATAATTGCCCTTAATGTCAAATATGCCATTCAACAAAAAGGACATATCCTAGTCTTGCAGATGTTATGAGCTGCAGCCTTTGAAGAAACTGTTTCTTTTTCCAATTCAGTGAAAAAGCTAAACTCTTAGCTACCAACTATAAGTTTTTTAAAAAATGTTTTAATAACCTTGAATAATGTATGCCTTATAGCCAATCGATTGGATAGAAAGAAACATTATGTTATTTTAAATATTATATTTATTAATAAGAAGTATTTTTTATCTTTATATTTATATATAATTACTATTATTTATGATTAAATAAAATCAATAGAATAAACATGCTTTGCAAAAGGAATTATAAAATGTTATAATTATGATATCCTTATTGCATAAAAAACATTATTCTTAAACATTCTTAGTGGATATTGATAAAGCCAAGTGATTGATACATGATTATGTTTCTTATTTATGTATTGAGCAACTTATCTTATAGGTTGAAATAGGAGATACTTAAACAAACATGCGGATATTTATTATATGAACAAATGCACTAAACATGACCCACTATCAAAATTTCATTTGATATCTCACTCAACTCTGTATGTGTCTATAAAACCAAATTCTCATGTAATAATTGTGTAAGTGATTCTTAGACTTCAGATCATCAAATTGTCGTGTACAAAATGTTATATTCGGATATTATCTTATGTAATCCTAACCAAGGATGTTCAATAAGATAGACATTAGATGTAATATAAAACACATGGAGATAAATGAATGATCAATAGAGGACTCATCACCCTATTGGAGTAAGATTTTAATGGATTGACGTAATTGTGTAAAGTATGGATTTCAAAATTTTCTTTTATAAAGGAAGCAAGCAATCCGATTACACAAGAAGAAACGCACATCATTTTTATTACAAGTAACATAATCACATCCTAAGGACAATAAGAATCTATTAACTAAGCAAAAACATACCTTATATTTTGAGATTTTAGTTTTGGGACACCACCACACCAATAAATGATTTCTCAACCAAACAAGTTTACCACTTATTCTTAAAAATACTTTCAACTTAAACCTTGAGTGGATAAGGTGTGGAATGTTAAACTATAAGATAGCAACCGATTTTGTCTTTCTTTTCTTCTTAAAAATTAATGGCTATGTTTTTAAAAAAAAAGTCAGTCAAGAATGGGAGAAAAGAAGAAAGATATAACAAAGTTTGGAGGAGGAGGAGAGAAGTGACGGCTAAAACTTTTTCTAGAAAAAGTACGCCTAATTCATTTCTTCCAATCTCTTCTCTTTTTATTAAAACTATTGCCTCGAAGGTTTAATCAAAATCAAACACTTTTAAATCGATCTTGACTATCCATTTAGAGTTATGGAAACATAAAACATGCTCCATAATTATCAAAATTAAAATTAAAAAATTAATAATTTAATTCTTTAATTATCATTTAAAGTTCTTGATAAAATAAAACTTCTTATCGAATAATAACTCTTATTTTATTATTATTCATCTTTATTTAAAATGAATTAATAATAAATAAAAGAGTGATAGTCAAACATGGAGTCTCTTTTATCCACATGGATGTCCAGATTCATTTTGCATGAATCCTCCTAACATTATCTTAATTTATGACAACTCTTATTTTTAATTAAGACAAAAATATTTTATCTTGTCTAAATTGAGACAAATATATTTTCTTGTCTAGATTCAGAAAAAAAATATTTTTCTTGTCTTAAATGAAGACAAACATATTTTTTTTTGTCTAAATTAAAACCAAACATGTTTTGTTGTCTAAATTAAGACAAATATGTTAAAGCTACCATTTTTGTACACAAGTTAATTAATCATGTTAAAACATGCCTTCCAACTTAAACAAGTCGAATTCTACAAAGCAAAGTGGGGAATCTATTTAGACATAGATATTCCAAGCTCCAATAAATTTAGAATTATTCTTAATCTCATTAAAAACAATTTAATCTTATTAACCATGAAATTACTCCACCATAGATTTACGGTTGCACAATTGGATTAACTATAATTATAAGAAATAATTTAATACTTAATATTAATAATTAGTTGTCCAATTGCAAACCTTATATTGTAAACCATCATAACCATATAATGATAAAAGGTAAAATTACCATTTTACCCTTTATGTCAATTTTATCCCCTAATCTTAAATTTTATCCAATTAGTGACTCAATGCTTTAGATCTAATTTTTTGAGTATCCAGATGTGATGAATAGCTAATTCATCAATCCACTTGGTCCATATTTGTCATCAATTTTTCTGAAATCATTAGAATTGATGTTAATGCTATGAATTTCATTATTTAGATATATGTTACCAGATGTTCATCTCGATTATAATCTCAATATAAGGAGTCTAGCTCAACACTTTATGATGATCATGCTCATGGTAAATCAAAGATTATAAGGAGACTAAACACGAGTCCACTATCCATCAAGATTTCGATTTTACTATAAGCAAATGCATAAGTGTGAGATCAAGATTTAAGTAACGGTTAAACTTAAATTTAATTCTCACATGATTTCAGTTCATGTTATAGTATCATGACTCAAAGTCAACCATTTCGATAATTTGAGAGTCATCATTTCCTTGAAGTGAATCACATTCATTTCATTGGAAGTAATTTGGACACTACAACCTTAACACAATAAAGTGATCAGCTTTATTATATGGCTGTGAACAATTTTTAGATTCAATTAAAATACATGTCTCCTATGTATGACTTTTTATACAAATGTATTTTAATATCTCAATAGGACCATGATACCTTAATAACTAGATAATGAATGCTTACTTAAAACAGACTCTTTATCTTATTATCAAAATGTACTTTCATTATAAATTTAATGAAATTAAGCATAAGAATATACTTACTTTCCAAGGCACCATATTTTCAAAATTCCTAACACACCCTAAGTCAATAGAAAACTCATCACCCTGAGTACAATTTTAACTTGACAACACAAAATGAAGATTAAGAAAAAGAGTTTTTAATGCAAAAGAATTTCTTGCATTTCATTAAAAAGTTAATACTTAGTTTCAAAACTACATAACTTAAGACAAATAAAGTTACACTAAATTATGCTCTGTGTCTTGTCAAGATACTTCTTAATGAAAAGATTGAATTACAATGCAAGACTATGCATTAAAGGATTAAGTTGAACCATTGACTCTTCTTAAGATTTGAATGATCATGACATATTGCTAAATGTCAATATTGGCCTATAAAGGTGAATTAATCAATTTGAAATTGGTGGTGAATGCAAAAGAGTTTGATTTATCTAATCCTAATTGAATTAAAATTACAATTTATATTTGTTGTCCACATGTTAAGAACCCAAGAAATCACACTAATTAAGTGTGATAACAAGATATTAATATGGAAATTAAGTTAGACTTAATTGCAAAAAAAATTAGAATTTCAAGAATATAATTGAAACAATTCAATTAAATAAGGGCAATTCTATAAACTAGCATATAAGCTATGAAAATCCTAACTGGGATTAGTGGAATGACCTATAAATACATATGTTTAGGCAGACCCTTGTAAAGGTTTTCACACTGAATTTGTGAAAAAATTGAACCTTAGCTAGTAATAGGCTAAATTAGTCCTATCTTTGTCTTGGAGATTTTCTAGTTATTGCTATATATCATCATTAGAAGCTAAACACTTGAACAACTTTGTGACAAATATTACTTCAATTTTCAAGGTTTGAAACTGAATGAAATCGACTTACAAGGTTTGAAGGCATTATTATCTTCTTCCTCTTTGCTAGGGATTCCTTTATTAAATCCAAAAATTGATCTTTTTAAGGGGAAAAAGTTTTAAATTCTGCAACATTATGTAATTTGATTACATGTTTTCCCCTCATTATGGACTCTATCATGCATTCAAAATCTAAAGCAAGAACCATATGTCATTATATTTGTCTCACAGTAGTTGACTTTAGATTGGTTTGATGTTATGTTGGAGCTACATAATAGCAAAAGCACTTTACATCTCTTAACATAAGGCACCTCTGATTAGGAGCGGACCAAAAAAATTTTTTTGAATGGTGTCATAATTAACTCTGTTCTGACTTAGAGTTTTTGATCTCATTCTTTAAAAAATTAACAAAAAATCAATGGCTTCATTAATATCATTAACTACATAAAATTCTAATATAAGTAGTATAATTAGTATGGATTTTTGGTACTTAAGTAATGTCATGTGACACCCCTCCACTATATGTCCGTCTGCCCTTACCTTTGATTAAGTGCACCCTTTTTTTGCTTCAGTATGATTTGTTTTTTAAGGTAAAGGCGGAAAAGAAACTTGTTTTAATGTCTATTTGACTTATCTTTTTTCAATTTATCTATTTTTTAAAAACAGAAGCCATACCAAATAGAAATTTGAGAAACTCTTTAAAAAAATAACTTTTTTATAGAATAAAATTTTAAAAAACAGTGCTTAAAAAAAGCTCCAGAGATGAGCTTTCTTTTCTCTTTTTTTAAAAGCACATCAACTTTTCAAGAAATATCCCTTTCTCTTTCTCAATCTATCCCCCTCTCTTCTCCTTTTTTTTTGCAAATCACCATTTTCCAATGCAAATTGCAATCTCTCTCTACAAAGATCATTAGAAAAAAATAGAAGACATAACAATAAAATAGCAAAATCTGAGATTTTTTTATTCATATAAAGATGAAAAAAGAAAAACCAAAATTCAAAACTCTATTCAAATACTATTTAAAGGTTTTCTCTTTTCTTTACCAAAAAAAAAAATAATGTCAAGTACATTGTTTTATTTTTTTCTCTTCTTTTTTGGGAAATTAAAGCATCATATCCGATTGCTTGCTAGTTTAACAAAAATATAATATTATTACTACTATACAAAGTTTGAAAGCTATTCCTATTACATTTTTATATAAATTTGTTTACTTTTAAGATCTTAAATCATATATAAACTCGAAGCTGACTTATTCCACTTTAATTTATTAAGGGATTAAATATGACAATAATACCATTTATGATAATTTAAACTACAATTAAAACTTATATTATTTATTTTACTAAATAACTTACCAAACATTTTTAACTTAGTTTTAATAAGTATTTTTTTTTATAAAAACTTCATAATAGGTTTTCAATTAAAAAAAGTGAAGGCAAACAAGGTTTTCGACTCCATTGTGCATTCAGAATCTAACTTGCTAAAATAATGTGTATAAGATTTTATTGTAAAACCCAATATTTTTTGTTGTTTGGTTTTCGTTATTTGGATCATCTATTAAAAATATTTTTCACATCACTCACTATTATTTTTTTTTTATTTTTCATCATTTTTTCCACCATTACACCATAAAAAAATCAATATTCATCAAATTTGGAAGACATTTAAATCTTAATTTTTAACATTAAAACTATTATATATGAATAATAATAAAATAACGAAAAACATACATATAAATAAAACTTAATATCTTACCTAATAAAAGCATTCCACATAAATAATTAATTATCCTACAAATATTTATCTTAAATAATGAAAATTACTAAAAAAAAAAATTAACTGTCCTACACATATTGTTCTCCGCAACAAACCTTAAAACTAAAAGACAAAGTATAAGAATAAGGTTTGAGTTTGAGGTAAGAGTATAATTAGATGAGTGATGAGTGTACATCTCATCCATTCTCATAGACAACTGGATATGGAAAATTATCTTAAAATCGTATAATTCTTTAAAGATCTAGGTGTTAGAATACGACTTACCTGAATTATTACTTTGGAAACGCATAAATGAATCAAAAACAAGAAAGAAAAATGAGACTATAGCAATATCAAAATACTAGTACAACAGTTTAGTATCTCTTCTGCCCAAAGTATCGACAGAAATTCCATTTTCATGCTTTGGCAGCCAAATGGCTCCTGCATCGTTGACTGCTTGTAGAGTTCATTTCCACATCGTTTTATGTGTTTCCTGTAGTTGGTTCAGCCATGGCTCCACGTTAGTGCTTCACAAACAATAAACTCATTTAATCAACTAGGTGAAATAACCAATTGCAGCAACGGAATTTACTCTGGAAATCTTCCAAAACCATACCCTAAACCTCACCTGTGAACCCCAAACGCCTTTTAATATTTTTTAACAGACTTATTATGTCTGGGTTTAGTCTACATTTATTAGTTAGGAAGAAAAGAATAACGGAATTTGCAATCTTCTATCAGTCAGAGACGAGCATAGATATTAGTTAACCTACAAAACCATTCCATATTCAAACAGGAAATGGCCATCCTATGTTACTCTGAGCTGTACAAAAAGTAGAGTACAAAATAAGAAACAAAATTTGTTATAAATTGCACTTTAGAAAAGCAAGAAAAGTGTTCAACCCTAATGGGGAAGAACTGAAAACGTGACCCACACAAAAGCAATCCAGATGCCAGATCTCTTATTACATTACAAGGATTCTGAGTACCTTAGCCACCGATGTGTATCATAGGTCTATTCGCTGTCTTTGAAATTTCGAACATCCCAGCATGTGAAGCCTTCTTCCTCTTAACCTAAACCAAAGAAAAAAAATGAATGTAGTAAAAGTTAAGCAAAGAGAAGAAGAATAAAATAATTTTCCTTTCAACTTTAAGCACAAATTAATGCTACCATGATCCATCAACCGGCCATATCGCTCATTTACAATAAAAAAGCTACAAAACTCAACTACTGCCCTCTCCTCACCCCAAAGAAAAAGAAAGAGCATGATTGTCAAAATCATTGGCCTCTGACTCAAAAGCCCAAGAAAAACACAGACACTAAAACAAAGTCATTAAACTAAAGTCATCATGTAGAAAAAAAGGTCATTATATATACACAGTTGTCTATTATTTTACATTGCATGGTAATGATTGGATTATTAAACACGATTAAGTAATAAATTAGGAAAGCTATGCATTATTAAGTACAATGCATACCGCTGCTCCAATTATTTCTCTAAGTTCCTCATCACCAACACCACAACGAAGAGGATCCCTTAAGCTAACCTGAGAAGAATCAACACTAGTAAGAAAGATAAGTAATATCAAAAGTGTAGTCACTATGTTGACACAATGAAGAGCATATCAAAGCTTAACTCAATAGGGGTTAGTGTTAATGTAAACCTGCAAGTCAATCGATTTTGTGCTTGTAAAACACTATATTAATTAGTCATATTTCATGTTAAATACATTATAGAGATTGTATATAATGTATGAAATATTTCTTTATTCATGAATTTATTTATAAAGAGTTTTGAGAGACTTATGTAGATAAAGTCATTGGAACGTAATGGCCTTCCAAAGAAATTATAAAGGTTGTAATTATAAGATTCTTATGTATCAAAGCCTTATTCTTAAAAATATTCCTAGTCATTGTATTGTCAAGAATAAGGACATTGCTAATGCTCAAAGGTTGGTACATGCTAAGTGTGATGAGCCAACCTTGTCTCGGATTATGACAAGCTAAAGTTGTCTAGGAGATTGAGTCTTTTGTACTTGTGAGGGAAATGTGTCCCTTTCAAACATTATAATGGCTCGTGGTAATATCTCTAGAAACACATATTAAGTCTTTAGGACGAAAGATCTTTTAGGAAAAGAATGTTTTCATTTTAAGCATTGTCATAGTTATTGGTAGAACACTTGTAAAATCTCATAAACTCTTTATAGAAGGTAAGCATTTGACGGATTGTTGGGCTGCCTCACTGGTAAAGGTATGTTTGTAACAAATCATCTAGTGCTGCCCCTATGACCCGACAATGATGTGTCTTGGTCCCTTTGTACTCATTTTCATATTAATAAAACATGTTTCCTTATTTGATCGTAGTGTTTACGTATATAGCATTCAGTATACCCTATGATTTCGATGTGCGTGCCTTAATCTAATTTGTTGCTATTGTTGATGCTTGAAAAGATATAAATGAGCTATTAGCTGGCTTAAATGGAAACGTTCCTTCAAAGGTCGCATAGACTATCGCATATTTAAGCGAAAAAGTGTAATTTGTGACGCTAAGCCTCCTTACTTTGGAAGTAAGTAAATAATTTTATAGGTTAAAGTATATGAGATGCTTAAGGATAGTATGTGGATGCTTTTTAAGAAACAAGTTCATTGAATATGACCCATTAAGAGAGTTCTATTTGATATTTTACTCAAGTGTCTGTGAAAATACTCACGTGCCAATAGTATAAGTAATCCTTAAACTTGTGATACTAGGCCATCTTATATGTGAATTGTTATGGTTTGATTTCACCTCTACGAGTCTAGAAGTAACCAAATGTTTACACAAAGTGCTTTTAGGTATGACATGAAATATGCGAAAATGAATAAATAGTTTAGAGATGATTCACCACCCCTAGTGATTTGAAAGGGGCATATCTTATTTACTCTTGGCTTGTATTGACTAAAAGTCCTTGGCCAAAGCAATCTTGATAGGTCAATATAGAAACTATAGGACTAATATGGATAAATTAAAAAGTAAACACCGAGCCAGGCTTTCTATCTATCCGAGATATATGATGAAAGGATTGAATTACATTGAGATACTGTACACTAAAAGGTTAATCAAACCATGTTGACTCTCCTAACATTTGAGTGGTCATGATATGTTGCTAAATACCGCTCATGATCTATAAATACAAAAATAAATATAAATTCTTAATTGAATTAATTTATATTTATTGCTAACATGTTGGGTACCTGATGGGTCACACAATAAGGTGAATTGTCGAAATTAATTTAAGTTCAATTGGATGTGATTTAATTGATTTTATAAAAGCTTAATTTAATTAAGTATTGAGCTAAATCAAATATGATTTACTGGGGTATTAAATAAGGGCCCAATTAGCCCAAGATATTTTTAAATCCTAGATGGATATAAAATAGGTCAATTCATTTTATAAAAAAATCCTTTAGCCGCCTCTTGAACAAATAAAAGAATTCTGTTTTATTTTCTCATGTGTTGAGATAAGATCATAGCCAAAGAGAGAGAAACACAAGGAAGCTCAAAGTTGACAATTTGCTAACATAAACCTTAGCTTAAGGATTCATACACTCTTAATGAAGAGATTTTGGTAAATCACTATATGAATCACCGTTAGATGTAAGGCAATTGTGCTGCTATGGTTTGATAAGTCTTAATTTGTGTACAAAACTCAAAAACGAAAACCCAAAGAAAATTCCACCAAAGAAAGCAAACATCAAATTTTGGGATATATCAAAATTGGTTTTTTTAGATTAATTTCAATTAAAGTGATCCATGACTTAAAGGATTAAAATTATAATAATATTCTGCTACGTATGATCCATCTTAACATGATTCGAATCCCTAACAGTGGTATCATAGCCTCTTTTAATTGATTTAATCTAGTTTTATGTTTAGTTGTTGAAGATTACAAAAACTGTTTTTATTTATATGTCAATTTGATGCAAAGTTTGAAAAAAAAAATTTTACAAAAATTTATTTACAAAAAAATAATTTTTTGTTTATATTACAAAAATTAGTTTTTCTAGATTAATTTCAATTAAAGTGATCCATGACTTAAAAGATTAAAATTATAATAATATTCTGTTACGTATGATCTATCTTAACATGATTTGAATCCCTAACAGTGGTATCACAGCCTCTTTTAATTGATTTAACCTAGTTTTATGTTTAGTTGTTGAAGATTACAAAAATTGTTTTTGTTTATATATCAATTTGATGCAAAGTTTGAAATAAAAAATTTAGAATAATTCTGAATGGATTTTTCAAATCTAATTGATACTTCAAAAGGCTTTTAAAGTCTTGATTTATATATTTAAAATCTAGATTTAATAAGTCCTTAAAGATTTTATAGATTTGTTTTAAGAGAATTTAAATATGAAAAATCTAACCGCAAAAGGTGATCTGTTTTGTAAATTTTTTTTAAGGTCTTCGAGAAGGAGTTTGTGTGTGATTTTTGAAGGATAGAAGTTAAGAGGATGATCTCAACCTCTGAAATTTACAGAATTTAATCACCTTGTTTAGGTGGTGATCTAATGATGTTTCTACACAAACAATTTGCTAGAATTGTATTCTTATGTGACAAGAACTTTTGCAACATCATGACTGTTTGTTCTCCAAATTTACTGAGATTTTGAGAGCTTTTTGGCATGATGTTTAAGGCATGGGATGTCTCTGAATTGGTGTCAAAATCACAACAAACAATGGAGGATGGAGTCCAAAGAATTTGAGATAGTATAGGTGAAGCAAACCCAATAAAATTACACTAGCTTGTGCGATTTCTCCTCTATATAATTAGGAGTTGTATTAATTCGGTTATGACTTGGATTTAGACTCCTAATTGTAGTAAAATATATTCTAAAGAGTTTAAGATTCTCCCAAATCAAATTCTAAACTTAAATTGGCAAAGAAATATGACTCTTGGCCATAAGGATTCAATTCTAATTAGACTAAGATTGTAAAATTAAGGACAATAAGGATTAAATTTTCTAATAAGATTAGAAAGCCTAATTGGATTAAGATTCCTTGTGAACATTAAATTTCTAATATGATTAGGACTCTTGTTAAGAATAAAGATCATATTTAAATTCATAGTCCTAAAAGGTTTAGGATTACTAAGTCTATACTCAATTGAATTTATAGTAAGTCTAGAACTTCTAAACAAGCACAAGACGTATTATGGAATTAAGACAGCAAATTATTTAGATTAAGATCCTCAAAGGTTCAGTGATATTATTGCCAAATGATATATAAGATCTTCAATTTGAACTAAACATAAGTTTCATATGTTCATTATATGATTATGAATGTATAAAGATGATTATGGACTTAGACCACTATAATGTGTTATGGATGGTTATAGTTGAATGCATTTGGTATTTATTTTATAAATAGGGAATGTGTGCCCTGCCTTTCCTCTATTCTATTCAAGAGTTGTAAAATTCTTTTCTCATCTTACTACCCTCAAATGTAACTTGAAGTTTCTTTACATATATGTAATTAGAATCTATAGAATTAAATTAGGAAGAAAATTTCGTAATTCCAAGAATGAAGGATGAACACACCAAGGAGACATGAAGATTACAAGACTACAAGATATAATGATATTTGAATGTAATCCCTTAGGATTTGACCAACTAATTTCCTTCGATAGCTTAAGAAAATTAGATTAGATAAAAAGACCATAATCATCCTAGTAGTATGCATGTGATAGATTTATTTTATGCAACATTATAAATGCTATAGATGCCAGATTCGATGAAACCTAAACAACAAGATAAAAACAACAACAAAAATCCCTCATTAAAATATTGAGTCACATGCTTTGCATGATTAAGTTGTCTTCCATCATATAACAAGATAACCAAGCTACCCTTTTAATTGAAGACTTGTTGAGTCACTTAAGGTCAAATTTTTACATGGGCACGTTAGAGTTATTTGTGAGTTTTACTCAATTAAACTATGTGGTTTAGATGTGTCACACTTGACCACGATCTTAGAGACAAGGTTAGGCGGAATGCATATGATGCATATAGACAATGAGTTGTCAACTAACTGATCTGGGAGTTGCATGGGAATGCAATTGATAAGCTAAGTTATCTACACAATTAGGCTTATTATAATTTGTTTAGTCACTTAAGATTGCAATAATTCGAAAGGAGTACCAACCTGCTAGAAATGTCTACTAGAGATTTTTGTATAATAGTGAAGGCTATTATTATGAAAAATTAGTTGGAGAATCAATATAAGATTTAATACCCCATCTTAAATTGGTTAATAACATGAAAGACTAATACAAATACTTTTTCTATATTTATAGGTTGTTAGAATGGGTATAACAATAATCACTACTTTGCTTGGCATGCTTGATGCCATCAACTTAAAATGTTTAGACTGGTTTATCACTTTGAGAAAAGTTCTCAATAAATGAAAAAGTGCAATCTTGACAAGTAAACAAATAATTTTAAATATGATTGATCCTAACCTTTCCACTGTATATCCTAAATCTTGGATAATAGATTCAAGATATGGATCACATTTACGTACTGACATAAAAGTTTGAAGAGATAGTAGAAAGCTTGGTATAAATGAGGTAGTCCTAAAAGTAGGCAATAGTGCAAAAATTGCAACAGTTGCCATTAGGACTTGTGATCTCATTTTACCATCAGGGTTTAGTGTTGGAGCTAAAAGAGTGCTATTGTGTACCAGCATTAACTAAAAACATCATTTCGGTTTCATACCTATCTAAGAATGATGATTTCAAATTTAGTATAAAGGGTAATTGTTGCATTGTCATTCTAAATGATATATTTTATGGATCCATAACATGTCATGGAGAACTTTATGTTATGCATCTTGATAGCCCAGTACTTAATATAGATGTCAATGAAGCTTGGAAAAGATAATCCAAATCAAACCTACATCTGACATTGTAGACTTGGGTCATATCAATGAGACAAGGATAGCCAAGATATATAAACAAGGTTACCTAGATCCATATGATTATGAATCATATGGAACTTGTGAATGTTGTCTCTTTGGTAAGATGACTGAGACTCTTTTTACTGAACAAGCAGAAAGAACAGGTGTGCTCCTAAGGCTAATACATTCAAATGTATGTGGATCCTTATACACACCAGCTAACGGAGGTTATTCGTATTTCATTACGTATACAAATGACCATTCTAGATTTGGTTATGCATACCTAATGAAGTATAAGTCTGAAGTTTTTGAAAAGTTCAAAGAGTTTATGGCTAAAGTTGAGAAATAACACTTTTAGATCAGATCAAAGAGGAGAATATCTTAGTTAAGAGTTTTTAGATTATCTAGCAGAACATGAGATTCTATCACAATGGACTCCACTTGGAACTCCACAACATAATGGAGTGTCTGAAAAGAGAAACCAAACCTTGTTAGACATGGTTCGTATCATGATGAGTAGGGCAAACTTTCCGATATCCTTTTAGGGATTTGCTATAAAGACTACAACTTACCTTTTTAACAAGGTTCCAACCAAATCGGTTGATAATACATTATATGAGATGTGGTATGGCAAAAGGCTAAACTTCTCTTATACAAGGATTTGGGGACATACGACTTATGTGAAACGTGCATCATCTGATAAGTTTAGAGCTAGATTAGACAAATGCAAGTTTGTAGGGTATCCTAAACAAACTGTAAGATACTATTTTTATAATCCTACCGAGCAAAAAGTGTTTTGTCTCAAAACATGCCACTTTCTTGGAAAAAGTTTTTACTTGAAAGGGCTAGTGGGAGTAAATAATTCTTGAAGAGGTTTCAGAACCACAAACTAACATCCTTTTGGAACTTGAGCTAACGATTAAAGCATTGGATGCTCATACCGGTGCTCAAGAAACACAAGTGCTTCGTAGATCTACAAGACAAAAGACAACTTTCAGAGAGATATAGATTTATGCTGGAAAAAGAAGCTCTACTAATTGACAAAAAGCCTACTATTTATGAAGAAGCAATATCTGATATTGATTCTGATAAGTGGCTGGAGGCAATGATATCTATGATGAATGCCATGCATGTCAACCAAGTATGGACTATGGTTGATGCACTTGAAAGGGTAAAACCATAGGATGCAAATGGGTCTTTTAGAGAAAGACTGACATAGATGGTAATGTACAAATGTATAAGGCTAGGTTGGTTACTAAAGGTTATAACCAAGTTGAAAGAATCAATTATGAGGAAACCTTCTCACCTGAAGTCATGATTAAATCTATTAGGATTTTGCTTACTATTGCTGCATATTATGATTATGAGATATGACAGATGGATGTAAAAACAGCATTCCTTAATGGGAATTTGCAAAAGAAAGTGTATATGACACAACTTTTAAGGTTTTACATCTAAAAAGAATCAATATAAAGTATGCAACTCCAAAAGTCCATTTATAGGCTAAAGCAAGCGTCTAGAAGCTAGAACATCAGATTTGATGAAACTGTTAAAGAATATGATTTCTTCAAGAATCCTAATGATCCATGTGTTGATAAGAAGGTAAATGGACAAGCAGTTGTATTTTTAGTACTTTGTGTTGATGACATACTACTAATAGGACTAGATATATCAATGTTGCAAACTATTAGGATATGGCTATCCAAACAATCCTCCATGAAGGATTTGAGAGAAACAGCCTATATTTTGAGAATAAGGATCTATTGAGATAGATCAAAGAGGTTGCTAAGATTGTCCCAATCCACTTATATAGATAAGGTGTTAAAGAGGTTTAATATGACTAAGTCCAAAAAAGTACACTTGCTTCTGTCACATGGCATTCATCTCTCAAAGGATATGTGTCCAAAGACACAAGATTGAGAAGATGAGGATGGATAGGACACCGTATGCATCGGCTATAAGATCCATCATGTATGCCATGCTATGTACTAGACCAGATGTGGCGTATGCTTTGAGTGTCACGAGCAA
This sequence comes from Theobroma umbraticum, assembly GCF_002168275.2. Lineage (NCBI taxonomy): Eukaryota > Viridiplantae > Streptophyta > Magnoliopsida > Malvales > Malvaceae > Theobroma > Theobroma umbraticum. Next base: position 803,613 of record NW_018397257.1, on the reverse strand, counting down.
ATACCAATCGAATCTAGGTGAGAGTCACTAGATAGCTATGAAAAATATCCTTTAAGTACTTACGAAGGACTTAGGATGTTTTCTTGATCTATGGATGGGTTGAACTCCAAGTTAAATGATATAGAGATAGTACATTCCAATCCAATAAAGATGATAGCAAATCGCAAAGTGTGTTTACATTTACCTTAAATGGCAGTGCTATTAGCTGGAAATGTTTCAAGCAAGTAACAACTATAGATTTTACAACCAAGGCTGAATACATCTTTACGTCTAAGACAACGAAGGAAGGGGTTTGGATCAAGTTCATAATTGAACTTGATCTGGTTCCTAGCATTGTTGATCCTATAACTTTGTTCTGTGACAACAATGGAGCCATCGCGCAAGGAACCGAGGTCTCATCAGCGATCTAAACATGTATTGTGGTGTTATCACTTTATGAGGGAGATTATTGAAAGAGGTGATATTAATATAAAGAGAGTACCCATGGAGGACAACTTAGCTAACCCTCTTACCAAAGTTCTATCCTAACAAAAACATGATTGTCAATTGGAGAGCTTTGGTATTAGGTACATGGGCGATTAGCTTTAGTGCTAGTGGGAGATTGTTAGTGTATGCCCTACAAGCTAAACAATTTTATGCTTGTAAAACATTACATTAATTAGTCATATTGCATATTAAACATATTATGGATATTTTATATAAAGTATGAGATATTTCTATATCCATGAGTTTATTTATAAAGAGTTATGAGAAACTTATATAAATAAAGTCCATGGAACATAATGGCTTTACAAAGAAATTATAAAAGTTATAATTATAAGATTCTTATGCATCAAAGTCTTATTTCTAAATATGTTTATGGTCATTGGATTATCAAGAATAAAAACATTGACAATGTTCAAAGGCTAGTACATACTAAGCCTTATTACTTTGGAAGTAAGCAATTGATCTCATAAGTTGATGTGATATGCTTGGGGACAGTATATGGGTGCTTGTTAAAGAACAAATTCATGAAATATGACCCGTTATGAGAGTTTTATTTGGTATTTCACTCAAATATCTATGAAAATACTCTAATGTGTCAATAGAATAAATAATCCTTAGACTTGTGATGCCAAGTCATCTTGTATGTGAATTGTCATATTTTGATTTCATCTCTACGAATCTGGAGGCGATCAAATGCTTAAACAGGATGCTTTTGGGTATGACATGAAACATACGAAAATGAATGAGTAGTCTAGAGAGGATTCTATCACCCTAAGTGATTTCAAAAGAACATATCTCATTTGCTCTTGGTTTATATTAACTAAAAGTTCTTGGTGAATGCAATCTTGATAGGTCAATGTAAAAACTGCAAGACTAATATGGATAAGTTAGAAAGTAGACACCGCGTCAAGTTTTTTATCTATCCGAGATATACGATGAAAGAATTGAATTACATTGAGATATTGTACACTAAATGGTTAGTTAAATCATATGGACTCTCTTGACATTTAGATGGTCGTAATGTATTACTAGATGCCACTCATGATCTATAAATATAAATATAAATTGTTAGTTGAATTAATTTATATTTATTACCAACATGTTGAGTACCTAATAGGTCACACACATAAGGTGAATTGTCAAAACTAATTTAAGTTCAATGAAATGTAATCTAATTGATTTTATATAGACTTAATCCAATTAAGTATTGAGCTAAATCAAATAAGATTTGATGAAGTATTAAATAAAAACCCAATTACCCCAAGATATTTTCTAATCCTTGATGAATATAAAATAGGTCAATTCACTCTATAAAAAAATCTTTTAGCTACCTTTTGAACATATAGAAGAGTTTTGTTTTATTTTTTCACGTGTTGAGATAGAATCTAACCAAAAAGAGAGAAACACAAGGGAGCTCAAAGTTGAGAGTTTGCTAGCACAAACTTTGACTTAAGGATCCACACACTCTTAGTGAAGAGATTTTGGTAAATCACTGTATAGATCATCATTAAAGGCAAAACAATTGTACTACTATGATTTGATAAGTATTAGTTTGTGTACAAAACTCAAAACGAAAACTTAAGGAGAATTCCACCAAAGAAAGTAGACATCATATTTTAAAATATATCAAAATCTTTCTCTTGTTGTTTTTTCTAGATTAGTTTCAATTAAAGTTATCCATAACTTAGAGGATTAAAATTATAATAATATTCCATTGCGTATGATCCATCTTAGCATGATTCGAATCCCTAACAGCTAAAACATGAAACTTTCAGACACATCTAAATTCCATGTCAATGACCAAGCCTACTTTATTCAATAAAAGATGCTGCAAAGTTTGACATATTTAAGTGCATTTTAAAAAACAAAAGAAAAAGAAGAATTTGGTAAAGAATGCAAATGAACAGCAAGCAAAGGCAACAGATTGTGTAAGGAGTGGGCCATAAGATAATCAAGAAAAGCAGTAATCAAGCTCACCTCTGAAGGACCGAAGAGACATACTTTGAAGTTACCATCAGCTAAAAGTCTCAATCTATTACAACCAGCACAAAAATGCTCAGTCATGGATGTAATGAAAGAAACAGTACCCATGTAGCCATCTATCTTGAAATTCTTGGCTGTCTCTGTCGGATGATCATGCAGCCTCTTTAGGCTTGGAAATTGCTTTGACTGTTTGGTAACAGGAAAGAAGAATGAGCTACTTGTGAAGTGTATAAGCAAGCATAAAGAAATGTGCAAGCGGGATCAGCTATAAGAGTTGTACCTTACCACTGTATCCAACATCTCCGAGTATGGCACAAGTTTCTTGACATTCCAGACATTTCCATCAAAAGGCATGAACTCAATGAAGCGAATGTTAATGGGTTTATCACGTGTGAGGTTGACAAAATCACACATCTCATCATCATTAAGGCCACGCATAACAACACAATTGACCTAAGACCAAGCAGTGTGAGACCCAATGGAGAATGCTATTTAGTTATCAGTTAAACAATAAGAAGAAGAAGAAGAAAAGTGCAAAATTTGTAAGAGTTAAAAGAAGGGTGATGACATACTTTTACAGGATTGTAGCCAAAATCAATGGCAGCATTAATGGAGTCCATGACCCTCTGATGGCCCTTACGCCTAGTCAGAAACTCAAATTTTGCAGGGACAAGTGTGTCTAAGCTGATATTGAGAGCAGTAACCCCACATTGTTTAAGCATTGGAAGTTTTCTGGCAAGAGTGATACCATTGGTGGTGATTGCCAAAGTCTTAAGTCCTTTCAAGGCGGACAAGTTTAAGCAAATGTCTTGAATATCTTTTCTAAGTGTGGGCTCACCACCAGTGAGACGAATCTTATCGACTCCAGAAGTAACAAAGAGATTAGCCAAACGAAGAATTTCATGGTGGGAGAGTAACTGGGGAGGAGGAGTAAGCTCCACTCCCTCCGCAGGCATACAATAGTGACATCGTAGATTGCAGCGTTCTGTCAAAGAGATTCTCAAGTAAGTGTGCATCCTTCCAAACCCATCAATCAACATATCAGAAACTGGATTGCGTTTGTCCTCATCTTTCAACGGATCCTCTATAGTCTTAGCACAGCAACTTGCATAGGTCTTTCGTGCAGCTTCACAATACCCCTGATTAATAGTATGGAATTGTTCCCACGAGAGCAGTCTTAGATTAGATTTCAGTGGTGGAATAAAAAACCGAGCTTAATAATAATGATGATAATAGTTGAGCAATTAACTATTTGTCAAATCAAACACTAGTTGTAATTGGGTTTTCTATTTTATTACATGATTAAAAGAATTAAAAGAATTGCCAATTAATGATGCGAATTGATTGTATTCTAGAAAAAAAGGGTAAAGAAGAGGAGATACCCGGGAGGCGAAGGGCATGCTCCAGTCGGTAACCCTAGATACATAACGCCTCATTGTGACGACTGCAACCACAAGTTGAATTACTCATTCAGCATAAAAGAATAGTTTGAAACAAATACTGCCAATAATAATGATAAATAAATTTCAATTATGTAAAAAAGCAAGGATCAATTCCAAGCTCAATGGCAAAGAATAGTTGATCGCAGCCCCGAACGGAACAGCACAAACCACAAGAAAAGTCAGTGCAGCAATCAAAACCCAAGGTTTTTTTTTTCTTCCAGGCAATTGAAAACATATAAACTGGGGAATTGGAAAATTGAATTGAAGGAAAGAGATGCATGGAGTTGGTAGGATAGAGTTGAGGACGGGGCAGGAACTGCAAGGAAAACGAGAAAAACGTTTGAAGATGGATTGATGGCTGACCGAAGGCAACTTGTTGAAGCAATTGCAGTCAAATCGAGTGCCTCTCAGCTGGATTTTTTAAGCTCCCTCTCTAATTTTATTTCTTTTTGTATATAATCTGTGTGTTTATATTCTCTTCCCTTTTCCCTCCATTGCTCCTCCTCTCTTCTCTCCTTTCCGCCGTCCCTATCCTCTCCTCTCCTGCATTCCTCCTGACTTTTATGTCAACTGCCGGCCAAATGTCCAAAGGTCAACAACTCAGCACACCTTTCCCTTCAGCAGATTCCTACGCTTTCATTTAGTTTATTTTTAAACAATAAAGAGATATTTTAAAAAATATCTAATATTAATCTAGAATTACAAATCCACAACGCACACGAAAACTATCCCGTGTTGACACGTATCCGGGACATACGCTGATATTATTTAATTTGCTTTGGTCGTTTTAAGAATTTTTGAACATGATTGGTATTATTTAATTTATTTTGATTGTTTTAGATACTGAGTTTTGAGTTAAAATAAAATGTAAGGGTGCTTTGAGGTTTTTGAGTTTTTGTTAGGTTTTTTGGGTATTTTCTCCTTTTTATTCTTCCAGATTGTTCTTCTCTCGCTTAATCCTTTTTCACTTTGTCCGTTGTTTTATCTTCCGCTCCTTATTACTTGTTCTTTTTTGTGTTGGATTTGTTTTCTTTTGGTTGGTTTTTCTTTTTTTTTTTTTTTTGTTTAAATCATTGCATACGTTTGATTATATGTTTTTTGCTAAGGATTGATTGTTCATATTTGATGATGCTATGTTGCATTTTGTTTTAGCTTTTGTTTTGCAATACAAATTGCATTGATTTTGCATATATTTATAATCTCTTCATATCTTAACCAATTTTATGTCTAGATTAGGTAAAGTAAGACTATCAAATTTATAATAGTAATCAACGGTAAAGTTTGTCAATCGAGTATAGACATAGACTGACAGCATATGGTGAACCTAAACAAAAACATGATATTCTCCAAAGTTAAAAGAAGATAAACATTGCAACTTTGCAAAGACTATGCATTGTCTAAATCTATTATTTATATTTTAGTTTTACTGGTTGTATTATTTTTTCTATTCTCTTTATTTTTCTGTTTGAAAGTATCTATTTAATCCTGACATATAGGTTTGCATACTAGATTTAAATTAATAGTTTTGACTTTGAATATTTTCAGCTTGCATGTAATCAAACTTTCACTAGTTGTTTATTTTGTTGTTTTTATTTGTTCTTTTTGTTATTTGACAAGATACTTTATTGATTATCATATTTATGGTATGTTAAAGAACATTTTGATTTTTTGCTTCCATTACTTTTTTCAACTTTCATAGTTTTTTAATTCTCCTATAACAAATGCTATGAACCTAACTTAACAATACAAATTTTTTACACATGTTAATACACTAAGCATAGTAACATTAGTACATGTAATTTTTTTTACACTCCAAATTGTCTACAAGTATTGTTGTCTACCAGTATTGTTACTTGCAATATTCTGCATCTAATCCCAAAACCTTACTGCAACATTTTTTGTCCTACAACCCACTAAGTATTTGTTTAACTATGAAGTTTAATTTACAACTTTCTATAACATTACCTTCTATGACTATTAAATAAAAATCTTACCATTCCATTATCATTTTGTTCAAATAATTAAATAAGTTGTATGATTATTAAATAAAAATGTTACAATTCCATTTTTTTTCTTTTTCAAAGAATTACATAAGTTATCCAAGGGCATCACATGGGCAACACTTCAGTGAATAAAGTTTAAGATGAGTATATCTTTTTTTTTATAATTAATATTCAAATTTTTATAAATGTAGAAGAAAAAGGTACTTACAATTTTCTATATATAAAACTTATTCTTTGAATTTCTATGTTTTTCTCTTTCCATAAGTAGTAAATCTACCAAACTTATTCTATGGTTGTATGGGAATCACAATTTGAGATATTTATGCATGATATTTTATTATTTATAATAACATTGAAGTTTGTATATTAATTACTACTTATATAAATAAAGCTTATAAAACTACATATGCCTTACAAATAAATTGTATATAGATACAATTATGAGATCTTTATGCATCAAAGTATTGTTCAATTTTTCTTTTTGTTCACATTAGCCATTATATAAAATGCACCATTCAAATTTTACTTCTGTTTAGTACTGTTTTATTTCTATCGTCATTACTATAGTAGGCTGTTTTGCATTTATTTGAGGTTATCAAATTTATATCTTTGCATTTATTTGTGATTACTAATTTTTGCATTTATATAAATATGAACAGTCTACTAAAAATGTTGAGGTTATTGTTACAATAGTTGTCATGCTTTTTGTCCACAGTGTATTAAAAATGTTGAAATTTTAATCACACTTAATATTTTTATAATTCGATGATATTTGTTTTTATTGCTTAATTATTTTCTATGAATGGCATTGCTTCAAACTAATGTGTCACATTTTATTTAGGATAAGGTTAGTAAATGACTATGAATGGCATTGCTTTATTGAATGATTTCAGTAAATGTCAAAATATTAGTGATTATCAAAACTATTTTTGTGCTACAACAACAATTTTAATTATCATTATTGCAGAGTCAATATTACCACAAACTTTTTCTTAACCAACTAAATCTTTTGCAATAGAAGCAGTTTTTTTACTATCTTTTTATATAAATGAATAATTTCAATTATCTACTTTATACTGATTTTGCATATATTTATAATCTTTTCATATCTTAACCAATTTTATGTCTAGATTAGGTAAATTAAGATTATCAAATTTATAATAGTAATGAACGGAAAAATTTGTTAGTCGAGGATAGACACAGACTGACAGCATATGGTGAACCTAAACAAAGCATGATACTTTCCAAAGTTAAACGAAGATAAACATTGTAACTTTGCAAAGACTATGCATTGTCCAAATCTCTTATTCATATTTTAGTTTTTTTTCTATAATCAATTTGTAGATTTAATCATTGATTGCTCTAATAAATTCCGTGAACTTAACATACCAAGTTAAGATTATTTAGATATTGATTAAATATTATATCTTCTTTATATATGCTTCGTATCTTGATTATTGTTTAATTATGTTTAGTCCATCGATGTTACTTTTTTTTTCAAATTTGCTCATTTCATCAATGTTTTGTGCCGTTATAAGTGGTCTTATGGATGTGAAAAGAAATTATTCTTACAGTTTAAACAAAAATTGTCCAACAAACAAGTACACTCCAAGACTTGTTGTAATTACATGCACAAGGAACTTTTCCTTCAATGACTAATCATAGCTCGCATCAGTTGAATACCTCTGATACATTGTCTTTGATAATTGTTGTTAATTTGTTATTACAGGTTACACCCATTCTTTTCTTTTTTTGCAAGTTGTATTATTTTTACTATTCTCTTCATTTTCTTGTTTGAAAGTATCTGTTTAATACTGATATATAGGTTCGTATACTATATTTAAATTAATAGTTTTGACTTCAAATATTTTCAGCTTGCATGTGATCAAGCTTTCATTGGTTGTTTATTTTGTTGTTTTTATTTGTTTTTTTTTTTTGTTATCTGACAAAATACTTTATTGATTATCATATTTATGGTATTTTTTAAAACATTTTGATTTTTGCTTTTATTGCCTTTTACAACTTTAACAATTTTTTTATTCTCTTGTAACAAATTCTATGAACCAACTTAACAATATAAATTATTTATACACATTAATACAGTAAGCATAGTAACATTAGTACATGCAATTTTTTTTACACTCCAAATTGTCTATAAGTATTATTGTCCACCAGTATTTTTACTCGCAATATTTCTACATCTAATCCCAAACCCCTAATGCAATATTTTTTGTACTACAACCCACTAAATATTTATTTAACTATGAAGTTTAATTTACAACTTTCTATAACATTACCTTCTATGACTTTTAAATAAAAATCTTACCGTTTCATTTTTTTCTTTTTCAAAGAATTAAATAAGTTATCCAAGCACATCACATGGGCACCACTCTAGTGAATAAAGTTAAAGATGAGTATATCTTTTTTTTATAATTAAAGTTCAAATTTTTATAAATGTAGAAAAAAAAGATACTAACACTTTTCTGTATATAAAACTTATTCTCTTAATTTTTATGTTTTGTCTTTCCATAAGTAGTAGGTCTGCCAAACTTATTCTTTTTGAACACATGTGTCTTTACCAACTATATCACCACGTTGTTAGTATAAGCCCTACAAGACAATCTATGGTTGTATGGGAATCACAATTTGAGATATACATGTATGATATTTTGTTATTTATAATAACATTGAAGTTTGTAATTTCATTACTACTTAGACTTATATAAATAAAGCTCATGGAACTATATGTGTCTTGCAAATAAATTGTATTGAGGTACAATTATGAGATATTTATGTATCAAAGTATTGTTCTTAAAAGTTCCTGATCATTGTATTATTGAGACAAGGCATCCAAAATGCTCAAAGATCGCCACATGCTATGTTCCTTACTTATGAAGTAAGCAACCAATCTCATAGGTTGAAGTATAGAAATACTTGGAACTAGCATGTGGGGTGCTTGCCATGCAAGTTCACTAAACATGACCTAACATGAGAAGTGTATTCAATATCTCACTCTAGTATTTATGCAATACTTCTCATGTGTCAATCGTGTAACTACTCCTTAAACTTGAGTCACTAGATTATCTTATATGTGGACTATTACACTTTGATTTCATCCTTATGGGTCCTACCAAGGATGTAAAAACAAGATATTTTAGGTATAGCATGAAGCATATTAAGGCAAATGAATAGTCAAGATAGGAATCATCACCCCAAGTGATTCAAGGATATATATCTCATTAGTTCTTGGCTGATGTTAACTTAAATAAATCCTTGGCCAAGGTGATTGGAAGATTATGAAATGAGTTTCATAAGTGTTCTACAAGCTAATGATTTACTGTAAGAACAAATATGGAGATCAATAAGAATAGACATTACATTAAGCTCTTATCATCTCGATGATATATGTTGAGGGAATGAATTACATTAATAGATTGCACATTGAAAGGTTGTCAAAGAACCTTTTGACTTTCTTAATAATTGAGTGATCATTATACATTGCTAGATGTCAACCTCAGTCTATGGAATTGAATTAATTTAATATGAATATGATTCATTTAAATTAATTAATAAAGATTATGATTCAATTCCATTGCTAACAAGTTAGGAATCTAATGGGCCACACACATAAAGCTACATTATGGATTAAATTGAGAGTAAGACGATTTAAGTTAGACTTAAATTATAATCTAGGTTTTTAAACTACTAGGGACTTAATTAAAATAGTTTAATTAAGTTCTTGGTCAATATTACACTACAAAAAAAAACTTTTTTCAACAAAATTTTTCGTAGGAAATAGTCAAGTTTCTATTGGAAAAGCTTTTTCTATTTTATGAAATTTTCCGTTGGAAATTTCATCTTTGAAAGTGTTGTCAGAAATACTTTTCATCGAAAATTCATTGGAACTTTGTTGGAGAATTCTGGCGGAATTTTCATTGAAAATGTACATAAATCATCAAAAAAGAGCTAAATTTCAATATATTATTTTCACAAAATCCATTGAAAAATGTAAAAATTTTAACAAAAGTTACTACTGAAAATTACCAACAGAGTTTTCAACAGAATTTTCCATTAGAAATTAACAATAGATTTTTTTTTAGAATTTTCTGTTGGAAATTTAGAAAAGGATTTCCAACAAAGTTTCCAACAGAATTTTTCGTTGGAAATTTGCAATAGATTTTCTTTCAAAATTTTTCGTTGGAAGCCAATACTAATAGAAATTTCTGTTGGAAATTTTGTCGGTAATTTTCAGCAAAATTTTTTGTTGGAAATGCTCTACCAATGAAAACTTCCATAGGAATCCCAAAAAGTGTAAATTTTGTTATTAAAAAAATTATAATTACAAATTAATAAAAATAATCTACACATCTTACAATTTATATGCAATTAAAATACTTAATTCAAAGTCGAGTTATCAAAATTAAAATTCGTTATAAACACACAATATGCAAATATAAAAATAAGTTAAATGTGCTATTGTGTCCCATATTGAAAAAATATATATAAGTTGAATTCGAAAAATAGGCTATTATTATAAAATGTCACCTTACTCATCAAAATTTGAACTTGAACTACTCACATGACCTTTTTTCGAACACTTCTTTATCATCATTACTTTCATACTTGCCATAAATTCATTTATGGCTCCAAAATGTTGCATCATTTGACTCATGTCATTTGATGGATATTTCACGTTTTCTTCCAATCTAATGTCAGGAAATGTGCAAGGGCTAGCTACTAATTTAAATGTTACTGCATCATTAAGTATAGTTGTAGCAAGCTTTTGAGAACTAAACTTATACACGTGAGTGCGTGTAGTCGTCATCCCTCCAATTGCTTTAGTCTAAGCATGCAAATCAAATTCTGACTATGAGGATGAATCTTCACCATATTTCTGTGATAATACAACATTATATGTTTCCTACAAATAAAAAAAGTGAAAAGAATTAGTATATAATTTTTTGTTAACTTTAGAGTAAAAATCAATCAATTTTTTTTGCATATACTAATAGTTTTAGACTTATTGTCTATGATATCACCATGACCCCTCAAACGTCCATGGGTGCGGTTGAATACTCTCACAAAGCTAACATCTCAATTCATCTCATTTGCCTGCATTCATTTACGACTAAACTCAATCATAATGTGCATATTTTACATAACATGTAAAGCATATTAGAATATGCTTTATTAGCAGTATGTAAAGTATAACAAATAAATATTAATTCATACAATATTTTTTGCATGAACAAGGAATGGAATTGAACCACCAGTGTGCTTTACAATGCTTTCTTCTTTTTGTGTTAAACGATTCCTCCTTACTTGTTTCGATATGTTTTTTCATTCTTTTGTACCCCATTCCATATAAATAAGGGCATCCCAAACTTCATTTATGATCCATTGCCTTGACATGCTTTTACAGTTCATGATGTTTTCTATGTTGGCTTCTTTCTTTGCTTGTGTCTTTTTTTCTGAAAGCATATCTTTTAGTTGATCAGAACAAATTTTATTCCATATTCGTCAAACCAAAAGATTTTCATTTGGAGCCCAGACAAATTTTTTCTACAATAAAATAATAGAGTCAATTAAAAATTTAATACATAATTAAACACAAGTAGTTATAATTTAGTTGAATATTAAACATATACCTCAAATTTCTTAAACATTAAATCCTTAATGTTATTAGGGATTTTCTTCCATGTCGGTTATGTATTGTGAACGTGATTTTTTATGATTTTTGTTATTGTTGTGATGACTCCTATCTAAAAAAAAGTACTATTACAAGATAAAAGAAAATTATTGCTTAGTATATTATGTAAGAGATATAACTATTTTATTACAATATAAGATAATATACCTATCTCCAAAATGAGTTATACGCAATCTTTGAGTTGGATCTATAGGTGTATGTATTCTTACACCAAGCTTTCTACCCTTCGACCTTGAGGATGTACCATCTTCATTTACACCTAAATCAATGGATGTGGACCCATGAGAATTGTAAGCAAATGTCACATTGATTATAGGCTCTATAGATGCATCAAACGAAGAAAGTGGCTTTGAGGGTAAATCATTAGCTTGCTGTCTCTGTGGATGAATGGATGGATTAGGAAATGCATCAACATTGGTAAGTGACAACATAGATCCAAAGGCATTTGTTGCTCAAGGTTTTGGTTTTGAATGCTTCCCTTTAACTATCATTCCTACAATGTAACAAAATATTCATACATAAGCTAAAAGAAATTGAAACAAACTATCAAAATCATCATCAAAATATAAGAATTAAGACTAATTCCCATTCATGTTTATAATAAAAAAATGTTAATAAGAACATGGAAGCCATGATAAAAGAAATTGAAACAAATTATCAAAATCATCATCAAAATATAAGAATTAAGACTAATTCCCATTCATGTTTACAATAAAAAATGTTAACAAGAACATGGAAGCCATGATAAAAGAAATTGAAACAAATTATCAAAATCATCATCAAAGTGTAAGAATCAAGACTAATTCCCATACATGTTTGCAATAAAAACTGTTAACAAAAACATGCCATACTAACATACATTTAAATATTTTAAAATATAAATAAATATAAAAACATATCAAGATTTTTGAATAATAATAATAATAATAATTAAGTTAAACAATTATGTAATAAAATATACAAAACCAATAACATATATTCCTAACATCATTAATCACTTTTAGAATAAGCAAACTCATGTTCTTCATAGACTTCATTCTTATCGTTGTCACTAAAAGTTTATTCATCTTGGTCTTTAAGTTCTTCTTCATCTATTTCTACTTCATCTTTTTCCATGTCATCTTTTTCGTTTTCAATCAAGACATTAACCTTTTCATAATTACCACTTGTTAATACTATAGGGATATCAAGATCCTCAGAAGGAGTAATATTAATTGGAATATACACATCATCTTCTTGGTACACTTTTTCATTCAAATCAATTTCATTTCTTTGTCTCCATTACATGGAAGGTGGAATTTACTCTTGGATTTTGTTTTAAATACTATCACCAATCACGTCGATCTCTTTTGGTTGATTGATAACTACTATAGTAAACTTGGCGAGCTTATGCAGCTAAAACAAATGGTTCATTCGTAGCAAGCATCAAGTTGTGTTTAATTTTAGTAAGACCATGAAAGGGACTACCCTATCACTTTTTTCAATGTCAAACATTATCAAAGAAACTATATATTTCAATTAAACATTCAAATATTATGGCACAAAATTGGGTGACTCATAAAGTAATAATAATAAAACTTTATCAAATGAATATCTTATGCTAACAAATGCTTTTAAATTACAAAACAAATCTTATTTTCATGAAAAATGTGGACTTTTAATCATTGAATTGAGTACGATTTTACTTTCTTGCTATCAATTCCTTTAAATATTTTCTTTCATAAACATCTAATTCATATTCCAACTTTACAAATGCAACTAATATTTCTCTACTATAAATACCATGCACCTAATCTATGCATAGTCATAATTTTGTTTTAAGTAATAATTTTCAGTTCAAAGATTATTGAATACACAATCAAGCATGCATATATATATATATATATATATATATATATATGTAGTCATTATTTTGTTCAAATAATAAACTATTTAAAAGATTATCTGGATCTTTCAAACATAAAAATTTCATCGTTGGTGTATAAGATAATAATATATTATTAGTATTAGCAAATCATTTCGACGTAAATAATAATTATATAGTCTACTTAAAGTAAAGAAGAAATTGGCCAAAAAGATTTAATTAATTTATTGCAAGAGCAATAATTTTTTTATACAAAAACTAGAAGCTAAATTTCTTATTACTAAATGTAATTTTCACATAAAAAAGATAAAGTTTCTACATTGGTCTATAGATGATGCTTACCAAAACAAAGAATTACACCGCAAACAAGCTAGGTTAAAAAATGAAAAATGAAAAATGAATGAAAAGAGTTATTTCTACTTAGTCCATTCAACTTCATTTTACTATAAACTCAAGTATTTAACAGCCATATAACTATCTCCATATGAAAGCATCTAACAGACAATTTAAGAATGAGCATCTAATATGCTTTCTATCTGATATTGGTGTAGCAAAAAATTAAAATATTCCAATCTTAAGATACAGAGTTGATGGATGATTATGGAAATGTTCATCTTGACTAAAAGAAATGTACACAAAATAGCTTTCCAAACAGGATCAAATCCTTACCATCCAACAAAACACTGCAACTAAAGTATCTTGCCCCTATATCCCATCATCACATGAGGCTTGGATTTAGCCCTCATGAATGTAACCAAGAAAGATAAAAAATCACAACTTTTTGACTAAAGAAAGATGAACCAAGAGTGTATCCACCTATTTCTTGCAACTATCCAAGTAATTCGCACAAATTAACCCAACATAACCCTTTATGCAATCAACATATACTACACGGTAATTGTTGGCCACATTTTTTAGTAACCACAAGGAAGAGGTTAGTATATGATGATTGGCTCATGATGGAAGTAACCTTAATTTAAAATTTGCAAATATAGGAGGTAAATTTAAAGTAATGCCTATATCCACATTACTTAATTTAAAATTTACATTCATAAAGAATGTGGTATGCTACAAATATAGGAGGCAAAAAAGTAATTAAGTATAAAAATTAGAACTTGCAAGGATTTGAGGGAGAGCACAAAAATTGCCATTAATAGCAAGTGATGAGTCAAGCTTATTAGTGTATTAGGGCCTGAAGTAGCATATTTCATAAAGTGTTAAGATGAAAAAAGTCTTAGATTGTCTCACTTAAGGTTGATGGAAAAGCTAAAAATCATTGTTATTTGTTAACATGTAGCTTTCCATAAAAAAAAAAGTTTTTCAAGTAAAAATCTAAGTGGCCCTTGTCTCTAGCTTTGATTTTAAAGGATAACTTAGTTTTCTTCTTCTCCCTAACACAGAAGAAAATCAAAGATGACAAAACTTCTATTACTTTTGCCATTTTCTGAATTATATTTCAATTTCTGGTAGGAATGTTTTGATTAGCATCAAATTAGTTTGATACAATTACGCAAGTCAGGATGGCAAGCAGTTGCAATCCCATAAAAAAAGAGTAAGTAAGTCGACCTATATGAGGTAACTAAACTGACAACTCCTACGCTAGTGTACATTTAATATTGATCAATAGAATATTCTGATTGGTCTTGTACTATACACTAATTACATCTCAATGATGAAAACTGACATAAACTACTAGCATAAAATCCTACATGAGCTATTTAAGTTGCCCACGGGAAATGCTTATAGTTTGGCTTGCTAGAAATGTCCAGTAACGGGAATTTAACCTTTTGCCTTTTTGGATTAATAGATACAACCAGAACAGACAAAGAACAGAGATAAACAAACAAAATGAGCTAGTTTTATTATCAAAAAAAAAAAAGAGAAAAAAACAGTTTTGCAAGTTTTTAT
>NW_018397257.1:782143-788207 GCF_002168275.2 Theobroma umbraticum | reverse complement strand
GCCTTTAGCTCACTTTAGTACATAGTATAAGTTCCTTTTTAAAACAGCTGCAATCAATTCAAAACCCATAAGCCTCCAAAATGGTGAACCCCAATTCACGATCTAACCCAAACACTTGCGATTTTCTAAACAAGATGAGGTTTCTTTGTCTAGTAGTGTAATAACCTCGAAAAAAAGAGAAGAATCTCGAAGAAGACAAAAAACAAAGAGGAAAATGAAAGAAAAGAAAAGGGAAAATTATTTCAAAAAAATTAATGTGGAATATTAACTAAGATTACCACATCGATCACTAATGTTTAAAATAATAAAAATCGATATTAAATGTAGTTAGAGAAGGGATCAAGGGAAGCAAAATCAATTCAAAAGGTAACGAAGGCATATTAACTTCTTATGCTCTTCAAAATCCTTAAATTTCTACAAGTAAAACCCCATTACAAAAAATTAAGCTTTTTTCGACGAAATTTTTCATTGGAAATAAGTAGTTCCAACAGATTTTCAACGAAAATTTTTGTTGAAAAATCCATCAGTAAAAGCCTCGTGCATAATACTTTCGTTGAAAATCCGTCATAATTTTCCAACGAAAATTTCCGTTGGAAAATACATAAACATATGACTTTCATGCATTAATTTCCGTTGGAAATTAATTTGAAATGGAATTCCGTTGGAAATGCTTCTCCAATTGAAATTTTCTGTTAGTAATACCTACTTTATTAGTGAGGCTTATTCAACAAAATTCAACAATTAAAATTTTGATAATAAATGTCCAATTGACTTCCACAATTAACTTTCAAAATATATAATAGAAGCACAATAAAAGCTAAAATGCAAAGTCAAGTTCATACAATTTAAAATTATAATAAATATACAATATCTCAAAATGTCAAACACATAACTTGATATAAACTCCATACTATTATTAAACACCAATACTAAAAAGTATCCAAGTCTAGAAATGGAAAAGAGACATCATATCATGAGATGTTGCACTCTTACTTGTTAATATTTGAGCTTAAAGTTCTCGCATTTCTTTGTTTTAAAATCGCATTAGTCACGATCACTGCTTCCATGCGTACCATAAATTCACTCATGATTTCCGACATTGCATTCTTAATTTCTTCATGGATTTCCCCTCGTATTTCCTCACGAATCTTGTCTAAGTTGTCTGATAGATTTTTCACTTTTTCCTCTAATGCAATTGCGGGACTGGTAACGTTAGCATTGATAGGGCCACACGTAGACTCAGATGTTGCTGCATTGCTTTCTGTTCTACTAAGTAGAACTGTAACAGGCACCTAAGTACCAAACCCATATACGTGAGTGCGTGTAGTCTCCATCCCTCCAATTGCTTCAGTCCAAGCATGCGGATCGAATTTCGGCTGAGCAAATGAAGCTTCTCCATACTTCTGTGATAATACAGAATTATACATTTCCTACATAAAAATTAAATAAGATTATTATTCAAGTATATTAACAACTTTGAAGTAAAAATTAATCAAATGTGTACATACACTCGCAGATTTAGACTTATTATCTATAAAATCATCGTGACCCACCAAACGCTTATGGGTGCGATTGAACACTTCTAAAAAGCTAAAATCTCTTTTCATCTCAATTGCCTACATTTATTAACAACTATATATAGTCAATCATAATCCATATATATAAATAACATTTTAGGAAAAAGTATAGTCAAACTACCTGAACATAGAATTTAAATTCAGTTTGAAAAAAAAACCATACATATAAATGCGAAGTAAGATTAATTCATACCATCCTTTTTGCATGAACAACAAATGGAACTGAACCGCCTGTGTGCTTTGGAATGCTTCCTTCTTTAGGCGTTAACCGATTTTGCCTTGCTTTTCTCGATTTGTTTTGCCATTTTTCTATACCCCATACTGTATCTATAAGGGCATCCCATATTTCATTTGTGATCCATTCTCTTGACATGCCTTTGCAATCCTTAATGTTGTTTGTTTTGGCTTCTATCATTGCTTTGTTCCTCTTTTCTGAAAGCATGTCTCTTAATCGATCGGACCAAATTTTATTCCATATTCGTCGAACCAGAACATCTTGATTTGTAGCCCAAACACTTTTTTCCTACATCAAAATAATAGAGTAACTAAAAAAATTGTCTTAATGCCTTGAAAAAAAAGTTATAACTTAAATTAAAACCAAATGTAGTACTTGAAATTTTTTAAACATCAACTCCTTTATGTCATTAGGAACTTTCTTCCACGTTGTCCATGGACCGTTGAAGTGATTTTTTATAATCCTTGTTATTGTAGTTGTGACCCCTCGTTCAAAAAAAGTACTTATACAAAATAAGAAAAAATTATTGCATAATACAATATATAACAAATATAAATAAATCTTTATAATACAATATAACATATCTATCTCCAATAGGAGTTATACGTAATCTTTCTGATGGATCTATAGGAGTCTGTAATCCCACACCAAGCCCTCTACCCCTCGACTTTGAAGATGTACCATCAACACTTGCATCTATATCAATAGATGTGGATCTAGAAGAATTGGGAGTAGATGTCTCGTTATCTACTTACTCTGTAGATAGGAGCGTCATTGACCTGTTGCATGTGTGGTTGCATGAATGCATCAACAAACATAGGAGCATTTGTAGGCAACGACATAATTTCAAAGGCATTTCTCACTCTAGGTCTCGGTTTTGTATGCTTCCCTTTAACCATAATCCCTACAAAAATTTCGTATTATTAAAACTAAAACTCAAAAATTTAAAAAAAATAGTAAAGCAAATTATAAAATCATTAAATTACAACAATTGAGAGTAATTCCTACGCATGTGTATAATAAATGATGCCATTATAAAGTATTAATGTACACATTGATAATATAAACTATAATAATTGTATAACCTATGAACATCTTTCAATAGTCATAACTAAGTTAAACAACTGCGCAACAAAAGATACAAATCTTATATTATATATGTCTACCATCATCAATCACTTTCAGAAAAAGCAAACTCATGTTGCTCATTATTATCACTATCCTCACTAAAAGTTTCTTCATCTTCGTCTTCATCTTTTTCTTCTTCATCTTCATCTCCTTCCATGTCATCTTCTGAATCTTCATCTCTTTGCATGTCATCTTCTTCATCTTCAATTAAGATATTAACCTCTTCATAATCACCACTTGCTAAAACTGTAGAGTTTTCAAGTTCTTCCGAGGGAGTAACATTTATTGGAATAGGTACATCTTTTTCTTGATACACTTCGTCATTTAAATCAGTTTCATTTTCTCTATCCCCAGTACTATAAAGCTGAAATCTACTTTTAGCTTTTGTTTTAAATACTGCCCACCAATCACGTCGATCTCTTTTGGTAGATTGGCAACTACTATAATAAACTTGCTGAGCTTGTCCAGCTAAAACAAATGGTTCATTACTGTTAAGTATTGAGTTGTGTTTAATTTCAACAAGACCATGACAAGGGTCTACCTTAATACCTTGTTTAGTGTCAAACCAATGACACTTAAATAGCATAAGTTTGTTTTCAAAACCAAAATACTCCAACTCGATTATATCGACCAAAATGCCATAGAAGTCACGTTCATAATCATTGTAACAACTCCCTTTGATGCATACCCCACTATTCATTGTCTTACGATTCTGGCCATAGTTTAGGGTTTGAAACTTAAAACCATTTACGAAGTATCTTTTGTAACACCTTATCATACGACCTGGACCATGAGTGATTTCAAGTATGCGTGGGTCAATTTCATCCCTACGTTCCACAACTTACCAACATTTAATACAAGATCCAGAATGGTTAACTTACATAACTAATGCATATTTGTTATTAAAAGATCACAACATCATTACATAAACTTACATATTGTTTAAACTATTTCACGAATCTTTCATCATGAACATTTTCCAATTCATCTTCAGATATATGCACCTCTCTTTTCACCATATCATCAAATATACTATCATCACATCCATATTTTCGAAGTTATGAAACATTCGTATGATCAATCATTTAAGTTTATGGCAGAGTAGTACTTACTTAATGTATGGGAGCATTTCTTCGCAATTCATCAAAACATATAGCTCAGCAGCATAAAACTCATCCTCATTTAAAAATCGAGATCTATCTAGTGGACCAAATGCTCTGCCAAGATGAGTGAAAATCGAAAGACGACCACGAGAGTCCATGTCTCCCCCATTATCATTATGTGGCACTCGGTTTAATCTTGTTTGCACCGCAGGCTCAAAATACAATGAGCAAAATAAGAAAATTTCCTCGATCATATATGCCTCACATATAGATCCTTTGAAAAAGGCTTGATTTTTCACTTTCTTCTTCAAATCATGCAAAAACCTAAACATGATAATATTCATTATACTTAATAAGTGGCTAAAAATCTTCTAATAAACTGTTAGAAAATAAATAACAGATATAATACCTTTCAAATGGATACATCCATCGATAATGGGCGAGTCCACCAACTTCTACCTCATTAGGTGAATGAATTGGTAAATGCTCCATAGAGTCAAAGAAACCAGGAAGAAAGATCTTTTCTAGTTTGCATATAGTTTCACATATTTTCACATCCAAAGATTTCATGTGATGTACATGTATTTCAATTGAGCATAAATCTATAAAAAAATGAGATATCTCAATAATCGCATCCCAAACTGAGTGAGGTGCCATATCACGAAAGACAATTGGTAGCAATCGTTGAAAAAAAACATGACAATCATGACTTTTCATCCCATAAAATTTGCAATCGATCTCATTAACACAATGAGATATGTTCGATGCAAAACTATCAGGTAATCTCAATTGTTTCACCCAAGCACAAACAATTTTTCTTTCCTCCTTACTTAAACTGTACGAAGCCTTTGGCTTCAAAATTTTTCCATTATGTTCCACTAGTTCCAATTCTGGACGCTTGCAGTACATATTCAAATTTTGTCGTGCCTTTAAGTTGTCTTTCGTCTTCCCCTTAACATCCATCATCGTGTTGAATATATTCTCAAAAACATTACGTTCAATATGCATCACATCTAGATTGTGACGAATAAGAAGCGTATGCCAATAAGGTAATTCCCAGAATATACTCTTTTTCACCCAATTATGAGTTACACCATAACTCGGAATCTTTTCTTCACCACATTTTGTTCCAAAGGGGATATTAGGAAGCAAATTCAAGCGTGACAATATTTCTTCACCTGATAAATGAGGAATTGAGAAGTCACGCTCAACTCTTTTTTTAATAAATTTATCTCTCTGCCGCCTAAAAGGATGATTAAGTGGCAAAAATTGTTGATGACAATAAAAAAAACAAGGTTTCTTACCATGATCTAAAATGAAAGCCTTAGAGCGTTCCATGCAATAAGGACATGATAATCGTCCATGAGTGCTCCATCCTGACAACATGCCATAAGCAGGAAAATCATTAATTATCCACAACAATGTTGCCCTTAGATTGAAATTTTGTTTCCTATAGGCATCATATGTGATAACACCCTCGATCCACAATACTTTCAACTCATCTATCAAAGGTCTCAAGAAGACATCTATGTTTTAGCTTGGACTTTTCTTCCCCGAAATAACCATATTAAGAAATATATATGGTTTTTTCATACACATCCATGAGGATAAATTGTACACAATGAGCATTACTGGCCAAACAGAATAAGGTATTGTAGTCTGTCCGAAAGGATTGAAACCATCAGTACATAATCCTAGTCTGACATTTCGAGCTTCCATTGCAAATAACTCATGTGTGCGGTTGAAGTGTTGCCAAGCCTCACCATCAACAGGGTGTCTAAGAACTCCATCATCACTTTGGTTCTGCGCATGTCACGTCATATGTTTTGTAATTTTTCCCAACATATAAAGCCTTTAAAGCCTTGGTATAAGTGGCAAGTAACACAAAATCTTAAGAGGAATTTTCTTATGCTTTTTGACACTTGATTTCATTGATTTATATCGAGGATGACCACATATCATACAATACTCCAATTCAACAGTTTCCTTATAAAACATGATGCAATTGTTTTTACAAGCAT
>NW_018397257.1:781904-782133 GCF_002168275.2 Theobroma umbraticum | reverse complement strand
ATATTCAAGTCCAAGTTTTGCCATCTTCTTTTTCACTCTGTAGAAGTCAGTAGGTAAAGTTTCATCTTATGGCAACATGTTCTTGAACATCTTCAACAAACGATCAAAACATGATTCACTCAAATTGAACTCTGATTTAACATTTAAAAGTTGCGACATAGCTGAAAGCGTTGTATACTTGGTGCAACCTAACCACAAAGGTTCATCCGCATTCCTTAACAAAGAGTAA
>NW_018397257.1:781418-781668 GCF_002168275.2 Theobroma umbraticum | reverse complement strand
ACATCATATTCCCCATGTAAACTCCATAATGTGTAAGCACCAGTAAAACCCTTTCTTAAGATGTGATCTGTCACCTTATCGGAATTTAAAAACTTGTTGTTGCTACACCGAGAGCAGGGACATCTAATCTTATTCTCCCACATAAATGTACGATTAGATAATGCAAATTCAATGAAGTGTTCAACTCCAATTACAAATTCTTCTTTAACGAACCCATCAGAAGTTAGTCAATTGTACATCCAAGATCAAT
>NW_018397257.1:780835-781293 GCF_002168275.2 Theobroma umbraticum | reverse complement strand
TTGTTCATTTGAATGTATAAAATATCTAACTTAAATATAACATACAAACCTTTTTCAATAAACCCTAAACCCAACTCACTATCCAAATAACTAGTATTATATATATGAAGAGCATCAATGTGTAACTCACAAGGTCGCAAACTTGTTAAGCAAAATTATACTAACCTGTAATCAAAAAGGCCTGTTTTTGCAGACAATCCAAACAGATGTGTTGCTTTCCGTATGTGACAGTTTGTGTAAACCCTAAACCTACGATAGATTAAGAGATATATCAACCACAGTTCTCAATGTGATTATTGTCAATGCTTAAGTTGCTCTATTAAAATAAGGCACTTTATACTAATTGAAGGAATCATTGGAAAAAAAATACAATCGTTAAAATAAATTTCATTGAATATTTACCCTAAAAAATATTGGTAATGACAATCATTTGGTGTAATTAAAAAATACAATTAAAA
>NW_018397257.1:780511-780663 GCF_002168275.2 Theobroma umbraticum | reverse complement strand
AATGTATAGAGGTCATTCATTATTTAATAATTAAATAATATTCATATAATCACAGTGTATTTAAAGTTAATATTTTTAAAGGAAAAAAATCACTCATAAATTATTTTTTTATTAATTAATATATATTAATAATTTCTTAAATAAGATATGAA
>NW_018397257.1:760132-780411 GCF_002168275.2 Theobroma umbraticum | reverse complement strand
TGCCGGAAAAGCCTTCTGAATCTGAGCAGCAGCTATCTCTTAAACTGGCATTCGAGGAAGACCAGGACTGCTCTGTCAACCAGCAGTAGTTGCTGCACTCATTGCCTCTTCAGGAGCATCGTCACTCCCTTCACCATTTGGTTTTTCCTTAGCTTAGTGTACCTGTAATCATAGGGTATGAAAGCAAATTAAACAAATGAAGAATCGCAGAAACAAGCTCATAGTATAGGATGCAGGATGGTCTGAGAAGCAGAACACACCCCAAGGAGCAGCAGCAAACCAAAAATACAGAGTTTTCAAACAATGCTACACTTCTGTCTCAAAATCAAACTCACATCAAACAATGCCCAAATCGAAGGGAGAGAAATCCCTGTGAAAACACAAAGCAAAACATAGCTCACAAACCCAATAAAATTATGAAATTCCAGCCACAGTCAGCCAAATAAAAAAACGAAAAACTGAAGGAAAATGATTACCCAAAAACAAAGGCAAAAAGTTCAAAACGGGAACCCAAAAACACAAGGACAAAGCTCTAGTCGACAAATCGGAGGTTCACACTTGAAGAGGCTGGGCTTCGGCGTTTCTGCTGGAGTTGTTTGATTCGAAAATTCCAACCTACAGATCAGAGCCTTCACGGTCGAGGAGGCTGGGATTCGGCTTTTCTTCGGGAGTTGTTGGCGTCAGAAGCTTCCAGCCGACAGATTGGAGGCTTCACAGTCGACGATGAAGCTGGGCTTCCGCTTCTCTTCCGGAGTTGTTGGCTTCGGGTTTTGCTATATTTCTCACATTATTTGCACCTCGGGTCATCAAAGAAAGGAAAAGTGGAGGGAGGCCGTAGATAGCCCGTCGGTGGACAGGGAGGACGTCGGAGGAGGTCGATTTTTGCCTGGTTTAGGGAGAGAGAAGCGGCATTTCATAAACAAAGTTCCAGCCGACAGGAAAGGGCGAAAGAGAGAGCCGAACATGGTGCTAAGATGTGTGTTTTTACCTTTGTACTTATTCTGCCATGGATGTTGCCTTAAAGTTTAATGGGACTAGTTACTATTCAAGATTCTCCTTGGCTAATTTAGGTTTTATTTCTTGATTATTCGATGCTTGGATTTTAGGAAGCTGAATTCAAATTTACAAAGGTGATTGATTGTGAATTGATCTCTTCTTCCTACTTGGATATTGAATAAAGGTTGTGGAAATTACGTTGTTTGTTATTACTTGGGTTACAAGACATGTTTTGTGACTGTGTTTAAGACAATTTTAATTATAAGGAAGGAGCATGTGAATCAATTGATAATTAGAACGTGGTGTAAGGCTTTATTTCAGACACAATTTATAGTGTTGCTTAGTTATAATTATAAGGAAGGAGCATGTGAATCCTTGTAGCTAATGCTAATGGTCAATTTTTTGAATATATGCTGAGGGTTTTTGATGATGTATGAGACCTCATTAAAAAATTGTATTTCAGGCTTGAATATCCTCAATTTTGGGCCTATTTTGTGTGGATTTTCTTTCTTTCTTTTATTCTCTTGTAACTCAAAGTTCAAAGACTTATTGTTGGTTTTGGCACATTACAATAAAATTACGTACCTTTCAAAAAAATTGTATAAATATTATTTAAAATAACCTTTGTGACAAATTTCAGTTATAGATTTGTGACCACCAATTTTATTTTTAATTTAGCAAGACGTCTCTTTTTACCTCAAAATTATTTGTCACAAATCCATCCCTTTTTTTGTTACAAATTATAATATTAAATTAAACTAATCCTTGTGACAAATTATTCTGTCACAATAATCTACAGCTATACTTAAATTCATCACATGTTATTTACTTGGGTTGCCAGAATTAAATTTTTGTCACAATTTCGTCACTAATTTTGTCACTAAGTAAGGAATCCTCAAATTGTAATGGTTTCCATCACAAGATTTTGTCACTAATTTTTGAAGCTAAAATAAAATTTTCATGCCCAATTAATTGTAACAGATTTACTGACATATTTAAAATGCTATCACAATTTCATCATGAACCTATCACTAAATCTGTCACAAACACTTGAAAACAAATTGTCATTAATTCTATTACAAATCGTCACAATTCTGTTACTATAAGTCATTATCTATGACAAAAAATAGTAACAAAAATTTTTTTGCCACAATTGCTAGATTTTCTGGTATTATATATATAACTATAATAATTCTAACATATTAATACGTAGGATGTTTACTATTATATATTAATATTAACATTAAGTTATATTAAGTAAAATATATATAAAATGTAATTTCATATTAATATAAGTTTATAAATATATATAATTAATATTAAATTGTTATAATTATGATTTGTATATGTACATATAACAAACCAATTGATATATTTTAAGTATATTATTAATTAATTATTTACTACATATCATTCTTTTTAATAATTTATATTAACTAGTACATCAAGCATTATTATTTTTGTATAACTTATATATATAGCTATATATTTATAAATACCCATGACTTCAATTATTAAAATTATAATATGAAATTAATCGCAAAGGCTTACATACTTGAAGTAGTATTAGAATTACAGAATATGAATATATGATTTAATGTAAAGCATGATGTAATAATGTTATATATAATTACAAAGTTTTTATAATTAATAACTAATTGTAAAAAATATATATGTTATAAAAACTAAAGTAATAAATTTATTATAAAATTATTAAGTGTAATCATATAAATAAAATTTATTATAAGTTATATTAGTGCTTACATATAAATTAGATATATGTATATTTTAATTAACTAATACATATATAATTATATAATGATATACATTTATATAATATTATCTATTACAAAATATTATTATTATTATTATTATTATTATTATTATTAGGTCTAATAATGGTAACATATTAATATGTATATATATAAAATGTTAATATATTATATTACTATGATTCTAATTTATGTACATATAATAAACTAATATATTTTAAATATATTATATATTAATAAGTTTACTATATATAGTACTCTTCTTAATTTATATTAACTATAGTATTAGTACCTAAAGTATTATTAGTTTTTGTTTAATTATATATTAGATTTTATAATCTCTTTTTATATAATTAAAATGTTTATTATGTTATTTTTTAAACATTTTATAAATAATATTATTGAATTCGGAACTGTTATATAATATTTATGATTTTATTATAAGTTTTCAAAAAATATAAAAAATAATAACCAAAGAAAAATATATTTAAATATTTAAAGCCACCAAACTCACTATGTATATATTTAATTTTCTTAATATAAAAGATTAATAAAATTTAAAATAATTATTAATAGATTTTGAATAAAAAATTAAAAAATAGTAATACCAACAAAATTGTCCTACGAAATATTACATTGAAAAGTTTGGCTCCTAAAACTTTCCAACGAAATAATTTCCATTGGAAATTTTTGTCAGAATTCTGTCGGAAGTTTTGTTGGAAAATTTGGCGGATTAATATTTTATTTTGGCCAAAACTATTTCCAACAGATTTTCAACAAAGATGATTTCATTTGAAATTTCTGTTGAAAATCCGTCGAAAATTCTATTGAAAAATTTGGCTAGATTAATTTTTTTTTTCATCAAAAGTATTTTTGACGAATTTCCAACAGAGTCATTTCCGTTGGAAAATTTAGTCAGAAATCCATCTGTACAAGTAAAATAAATTTCCAGTGGATAGCTATTGGAATTTTCTAACAAAAATATTTTCATCAGAAAAAGTTAGTTTTTTTGTAATGTTATGAGGAGTTATAATATTGAAGACTTATTTGCAAATAAATGAGTTATTTAACCTAGCTATAAAAGGCATTTATCTAGCCACTCTTCAGACAAGTTTTTCTTTTTAGAAAAATTGAGAGATTTTCTTTAGTGCCCCCACCCCTTATGAGAGCTCTTGAGAAGAGTTTCTCTTGTGTGGTTTGGTTGGAGATTAAGTGAGGAAGAAGAGGACAATAGATTGTCCACTTTGCTAGTACAAAGGCGTTGTTAGAAAGCTTTCTCCTTGAATAAGTGTCCATTGTAACCGTGTGTGCATCTGTTGGAGGCTAAACACTTGGTGGCTCAAGTTCGCCACTTATTTTTAGTGTTCACTAGTTGAAATCAAAGGAGGAGGAAACCATCCTCGTTCCCACATCACTTGCCAAAGGTATTTTGATCATTTTCCTATCCTTCAAAGTTTTATTTGCATTAAAAACACTAAGGTGATCCATGATAGGTGGGACATAGTGTTTACATTTAATCAATTAAAATTTCTTTTGCTACATTTAATCTACTTTTGCCATAACCAACAATGATATCAGAACCTCCCTTATCTTGTTTTAATATCAATTAATGTCTTGTTATTGTTTAGTTCCAATTTTGATTGGATGTGAGGCGTTTGGAAGATATCAAATAAATTTTAAATTTCAATTCTATTTTAAATTAATTTATGACAAATTTGATTTTTGATTTTTAATACTTATTTGTTTCAATAACTAATATTGTTTAAGTGTTCCAATTTTGCAAAACAATATATACATGAGATGCACAAAAGAGTTTGATAACAAAAGGGATTTGAATTCATGGTGATATGATGCAGTTTTGGTGACAGAATTTAATTTTGTCCAAATTTTCTTGTGGTTTGATTTTCAGTTTTTAAAAGGGATTTAAAAGCCTCTAAAATGCTAAAAAAAAAGAAAAAGAAAAAGGAATTGGAAGCAATCTACATTGGAAGTTTTTCAATATGATTGTTTACCATCTGTAAACGGTGGGGAAATGGGCCTGAAACCGTGGCTGAATCCATTGCTGCCATTAGCAGTTTGAAGCCACAGTATTAGTTGAGAATGGCAGCTTCAAAGAGCTCTAAAATTGTGCAATTTGTTGCTTTGTTTTGGGTAAATTTTGAAGTTTGAAAATGTTCAAAAATTGTCTAAGAATATGACTAAAATTAAGGGATTTAATCTCTTGATTTATGCCACCATAATGCAACATATGGAATGCAAAAATTGTAGCAATGCACAGCAAACATAGGCTACAGTTTTTGGGGATTTTGGGTTACTAAATCTGGTCAAAAAAATATGAGATTTTAATATAGAAATGGTCCATTTTTTAGCTGACCATGGTTAAAAATTGGGAATTAAATTCCCTAATTTGGTGCCGTATGAAGCCATAAAACGTGACTAGTATAGTGCTGCCAGTTGTTTAAAAGGGCATGATTTTTGTGAGTTTTAATGTCCATATTTGTAGCCTAAGTTGCTGCAATTAAAAGCACTAATTGGCTGAATAATATCGTATGGAATTAGTTTAAAAAAAAGATAAATTTTGACATATTTAAATTAAGGAATTTGATTCTTTAAAATAAGGATATTAGAATTTATTCAAATACATCCATAAATTTAGGAATTTGATTCCTTAAAATTATGGAAGCTGGATAATTATGGGCAATAAGTATATCATGAATTAATATCCTTCCTTTACAGAAAGAGAGTTCGAATAGGACACTTAAATGTAATTAAAGATAGTGTCATCTTAAATATTAGATTTAAAGATTTAAAGACACCTAAGCTTTAATTTAAAAGATTAGTAAAAACTACTTAAAATGTTTATGTAATATTATCTTAATTCTAATCCTCATACGATTAGGAATGGATAACATTACTAATGCTGATTAGTACAGACTTTCCATATATGAAAAATGTTTCCATACATAGAATTAAAAGTAAACTCGAAATTAGTTCACATTAATTTTGGATACCTCATATGATTAATAATTTGAATAAGATATAGTTTTAATTTTATGTTCATATGGATGGATGTATATGGATGATTATAGACTAGGCCCAATATGATTGTGCAATTGGTTGAATGTAATTCTTAGTCTTTTTGAAATAGGGCTTGCATGTCCTACCTTATCTTTCAATCTTTATTTGTAAAATTTTTTCCTCATCTAACTCCCCTTGAATGTAACTCAAGGTATCTATATTCGAACGTAATTAGAATAAGGATAGATTAGGAATTCAATTTTTGTAAACTTGAAGATGAAGATCAAAGGGCCAAAAAGGACAAATAAGATTGCAAGACAAAATACAAGATTTTTAATGTAATCCCCTAGGTTTGACAAAACTAGTTTCTTTTGATGGCTCAAGGAAATTAGTATAAATAAAGTCTATAATCATCCAAAGTAGTTTGCATGCGATAGATTTATTTTATACAATTTAATAAATACTATGCAATGCAAAGTAGTATGCACATAATAGATTTATTTTATGTAATTTAATCAATGCTATGCATGCTAAGATGAGACCTTAATAAAATCAAATAAAGAAATCCTTCATTAAATATTGAGTTGCATGCCATACACGATAAAGTTGCCTTCCATCATATAACAAGATAACTTGGCTGCTCTTTTAATTGGAGGCTTGTTGAGCAATCTCAAGGTCATATTTTTACACAAGTATGTTTGAGGTATTGGTGGGTTTTACGTAACTAGCTTCATAAAATCCAGATGCTAGAAACTTGATTATTATGAAACTAGAGGAAATGGCTAGGCGAAACATATATGATATGTTTGAGCAATGTGATGCCTCCTAACTAATCTAGGAGTTGTATAAAGATACAATTGGTAAACTCAATTACCTGCCTAATCCACCTATCATGGCTTGTTAAGCAATTTCAAAGTCATGACTAGAATGGAAAAGATGTTAACCCACTAAAGAATCCTAGTAGAGATCTCTTGAGGTGACATGGAAGGTTACCATCTTGAAGAAAATAGTAAAAGCAATCAATTCAAGATTTTACTATCTCATCTAATTGATTCTAATACATGAATACTTATATATGCTCTTTAAATGTCAAGGTTGTTAGAATTCATACATATATCACTTTGCATAGCATTCTTGATGCCATTATAAAATCCAAGCCAAAATGTTTAGGCCGGTGTATCAAGTTGAGAAATGTTCTCAAACATCTATTAAGAATAGTGATGGGGATTCGAATCATGCTAAGGTGATCCTACGTAGTGAAATATTATTAAAATTTTAATCCCCTAAGTCATAGATCATTTTAATTGAAACTAATCTAGAAAAACCACAAGAGAAAGATTTTGACATACTTGAAAGTTTGATGTTTGCTTTCTTTGGTGGAGTTTTCCTTAGCTTTTCATTTTTGACCTTTGTCTTGCCTCTAATGATGATCTACATAGTGATTCGTAGAAATCTCTTCACTAAAAGTGTGTGAATCCTTAAGCCAAAGTTTGTGCTAGCAAACTCTCAACTTGAGTCCCTTGCGTTTCTCTTTTTTTGACTATGGTCCTATCTCAACTCATGAGAAAATAAAATAAGACTTTTCTATATGCTCAAGAGAAG
Source organism: Theobroma umbraticum (assembly GCF_002168275.2). Lineage (NCBI taxonomy): Eukaryota > Viridiplantae > Streptophyta > Magnoliopsida > Malvales > Malvaceae > Theobroma > Theobroma umbraticum. The sequence goes on along the minus strand of NW_018397257.1, from coordinate 773,023 downwards.
GCTAAAGGATTCTTTTATAGAGTGAATTAACCTACTTCATATCCAACAAGGATTAAAAAATATCTTGGGCTAATTAGGTCTTTATTTAATTCTCCATCAAATTGATAACTCTATTGTATAGAGTTATTTTGACATATTTTGGAGGCTTAAGTAGCTAAACTTTTAAGATTGTAAGTTCGGATCGTAGCATTTTAAGTGTTTTTCTAGTTTAAGTTTGATTACATGTTAAGTAGTTAATTTAAGTTATTTTAGTTAAATTTTATGTTATTTTGTTTTAAATTAGTTTAAAAGTAGTTATTGCTAGTTTCTTTTATTCCTTTTGTAGGAAATTTAATGAAAATCCATGCAAGTATAGTGATGGCTTCATTCATATATATTGCAATACTTTGACTATATCTCTCTATACAGAACTCCAAATCAAGTGATTCTTAGACCAATAGAACGCTAAGAGAAAGGGCTATAATGTTTATAGCCCATTTCTAATCGGATCAAGGTCAAAATATTTGTCTAATTCGGAGCGCTGCAGTAGTATGCATTAACTGAACATGATGCGGTATTTGGAGTATATCTTTCACTCCAGAAATCCAATTGATGTGATTCCTGATCCATTAATAAGAGACAGATATAAAACTTTTATGTTTACCACTTTACCCAGTTTAGATCATATCGAGATGAAAATCACTTTAGATGATGCTCAATAGATGCAGTTCTGCATAAGGCAGCAGGGTGATTGAGGCTGCAGTGCTGAAGGAACCACCATCGCAATGTTGGAAATTTTTGGCTGCAGTAATGGGCTAGATGGGCGCATCATACAAAACTCGAAAGCATGGCATCATGGCACTACCAACGTTTGTCTTAATGCCATGACGCTACCCGAGTTTCCAAAAATAAAAATTTGATTGAATTTTAGAAATTAGGTTACTTGGAGCCTATTTGAGGAACCTTTTTCAGAAGAAGACAACAAGCAACAATTCTGGAGATTTAAAGCCAAGAACAAAGCAAGAAAACAAGAGAATTTGATATTGCAAAGCTTCAATAATTAGTTTTTTTCTCTACTTTTATTTTTTTTTATTTTCTTTAACTTGGATTCATGGCTAAATTTCTTTAGATATTATTTTTATTAGATATTATGAGCTAAACTATCTTTCTAAGGTTGTAGTGGAATTCAACATGTAATCTAAATATTTGTTTCTCTTTTATTTACTAGGAATGGGTATAGTTTTGCTTATTCAAATCTGTTCTTAATGCTTTTGATTGCTTAGCCAATAATTAATTGATTTGAAAATCTAATTGAGACTCGACAGAGAGATTTTAGATTGGACTAAGATTTGAATAATGTATGTTCACGTCAATTAAGTGATCTGATTCGCAATTCAGATAAACATACACCAATTGCTATACATAGCCAAATTAGAGCACTAACTTAATGAACCTTAGTTAATTGATTCCAATAGATATATGGTGACCAATTAAGTTAGGTATTTGTGCAAGCATCTTGACAGAATCTTGTACATAGCTTTGGATTCTAAGTTAGTAAAACCACTCATAAATGTAAATAATAAGAAAAGCTGGTATCAGATGAAGAGTTGAATGAATACATAATCTTAGGTTTTAGTTTATTACCTTTTTCAAGTAATTTTAATTAATTTAGTGCTTGTTTTAATTTTATTTTAATTAATTTTTTAAAAATTTTAATTACTTAAATAAGATTAATTTGTCATAAATTTTAGTACTTAGTAAAGATTTAGAAACAAATCTCCACGGGAACGATACGCTACTTCATCACTATATTACTTGTTCGATAAGTATACTTGCGCGTGCAAAATCGACAACACAAATTATATTTGATTTAGCCCAATGCCTAAGTGAATTAAGCGTCTATAAAATTAATTAGATCACATCCAATTGAACTTAAATTAATTTCGACAATTCACCTTATGTGTATGACACATTAGGTACCTAACATGTTGGTAATAAATATAAATTAATTCAACTAAGAATTTATATTTATATTTATAGATCATGAGCAGTATCTAGCAATACATCATGGCCACTTAAATCTCAAGAGAGTCAATATGGTTTGATTAACCTTTCAGTATACAGTATCTCAGTGTAATTCAATCTTTTCATCATATATCTCAAATAAATAGAAAGCCTAGCTCTGTGTTTACTTTCTAACTTATCCATATTAGTCCTCTAGCTTTCATATTGACCTATCAAGATTGCCTTGGCCAAGGACTTTTAATCAATATAAGCCAGAAGCAAATGAAATATGTCCCATTCAAATCACTTGGGGTGATGAATCCTCTCTAGACTACTCATTCATCTTTACATGCTTCATGCCGTACCCAAAAGCATCCTATTTAGGCACATGGTCACCTCTAGACCCTGTAGAGTTGAAGTCAAAGCATGACAATTTACATACAAAATAACTTAGTATCACAAGTCTAAGGATTACTTACAATACAAACACATGAGAGTATTTGCATAGACACTTGAGTGGAATACCAAATAGAACTCTCATAGCGGGTCATGTTCAGTGAACTTGTTCCTTAATAACATCACTTAGGAATCTTGAGACATAAATGGGTCAGTTAACTAATGCCATTAATAGTATATCTAGGTACTTTACCTAGTAACACTGAACTTAATCCTAAAAGAAAAGATAAAGAGCATTGTAAGGCAATTACACTCAAAAGTGGCAAAGATGTAAAAGCTAGTAATGTGCAATATGATGATCCAGCTAATCTTGTTGAAAAACAAGTTAAAAGTAGCAATGTTGAAAAAGAAATTTTGGTTGAAAACTTTGATGAACAAACTCAAGGAGAGAAATCTCAATTAAATCCATCACAACCACCACCACCTTTCCCTTAATAATTTCAAAAGTAGAAACTTGACAAGCAATTCCAAAGATTTCATGAGGTATTTAAAAAACTGTATGTTAATATTGCTTTTGCTAAAACTTTGGAGAATATACCAAGCTATGTGAAGTTTATTGACTCCATATGTTTTTGATGCTAACAAAACATTCCTCATTCATTAATGGTTAACCTTATTAATTAAGTGTGCAGGATAATTTTCTTTCAATGAAATGAATAATTAAAAGTAGGATTATATAATAGAAAGTCTAATCAGTTTAAGTGAGAAATGGAAAGGATTTGTAAGGAAAGGGTTTGTAAAGATAGGGCCTTAGTAACTGATTAGCAAAAAGCCTTAATCAGTTAAGGAATGGCTAGGCTATATGTTGAAACAAAACAAAAAAATATTAATCAGTTGGCACTTGGCGTAACTGATTAAGAAGTGCTGGACAAAGGAAAATGAAGGTGTGCTAATCGATTAAGGCATGAGGTTAATCGATTAGAGCACAAGACTTGAAGAATCTCTAAGCACTAAAATTCAAATTTAAAGTGAAGTTGACCATTGAAGGGAGTGAAAATGAAAAAGTGCAAATTCAAAGAATTTTTAATTGCTTAGAGCTTGTGTTAATTGATTAACACTAAAGGATGTGAAGCTCCAATTAGTTAAAAAGAGAGTTAACCAGTTAGAAGAAGTCTATTGAGGTAGAGAAGCTTGAAGACAGAGATCTCTTAATTGGTTAGTACCTCCTGTAATCGGTTAGAGTAGAGAACACAACAACAAGATAGTGCAAGGTAGAGAAACTATAATCGATTAGAGTTATTTGTAACCAGTTAGTCGAACTCTATCTATCCATTTTGAATTTAAGCACTACAGTAATGACTAGAATGGTATCAGACTGTCTTCAACGGCCAGAAACTATTTCTAACAGAAAAATTCAATTTCATAAGTATAAAAGGAAGCCCTAACGGTTAAAAAAAAAAGTTGGAAGAGAGAACAACCATTTTTGAGCAAAATGCCAATCATCCTTCACAAAAAACTCTTGTCCTTCATTCTAAATCTAGAAAAAGTATTTGAGCTTGATTGTAATCTATCCAGATTTATAAAGTGTCATAGTTGTACTTCTTTTTCTTCTTTTTCTTAGAAAATTAGAGTGCAGGAAATACTTTAAAGCTTGTTGTAAAGGATTAGAGTTTAGGTTAAAAGCTCACGTTGTAAAAGCTTGATGCAAGCTATTAATTCCACTAGTATAATAAAGTTGGGTTGAAAAATCTATGTTTAGAAAATCAAGATAATGGATGTAGGTCAAGAGGGCCGAACCACTATAAATATTCTCGCATTGTCAACTTCTCTTTACCTTTCCTTACTTGGTGTCTAGTAATTCTAATAAGTTTTAGTCCTTCCCTTCATCTAGTTGATTAAGAGCTCAACAAGCTTTAAAGGGCTGAATAGAAAATTTGTAGTTCTATTCACCCTTATTGTAGCACTACAACGGAACCAATAAGTGAAGTTTTAAAAAGATATATTGACCAAAAAAAGAAAATTGAGTGAATTTGAGACTATTGCCTTTAGCAAGGAGTGTAGTGCCATAATTCAAAATAAGCTTTGACCAAAGCTTAAAGATTCAAGTAGTTTTACCATCCCATGCACTATTGGTACATTATGTTTTGCAAAAGCTTTATGTGATTTAGGTGTAAGCATAAATTTGATGTCATTGTCCATTATCGACAACTTGGTTTAGGAGAGGTTAAGCCTATTTTTATGACTTTACAACTTGCTAATCGAACCCTCACCTACCTAAGAGGTATTGTGGAAGATGTTTTGGTAAAATTGGTAAGTTTATTTTTTCATTAGATTTTATTGTGCTTAACATGGAAGAAGATCGTGAAATACCAATCATTCTTAAAAGACCATTCTTAGCTACTAGTAGAACTCTTATTGATGTTACAAAATGTGAACTTATCTTAAGGGATCAAGACCAAGAAATAACTTTTAATATTTTTAGAGCTTTAAAATCTCCAAAAGATTTTAATGAGTTTTGTGCAGTTAATGTGGTGAATAACATCACCAACAAGGTATTTATTGAAAATTATGCTAATGATCCATTGAGGCTTCTTTAATTTCTACTTGTGAAATTGATGATGATAGAGTTCTTGAATATGCGAAATTATTGGATGCCCTACCATACCTCATTAAACCTCAATTTGAATCCTTAGAATTACCATCTTCTTAATCATGACCAACCAAGCCTTCCATTGAAAAGCCACCCACACTTGAGCTTAAGCCATTACTTAATCATCTAAGGTACACTTTTCTAAGAAACTCATCTACTTTACTAATCATTAATTCTTCTTCTCTTACTAACGTGTAGGAAAACAAGCTCTTTCGTGTGCTAAGAAAGTATAAGAAGCAATAGGGTGGACCATTGTAAACATTAGAGGAATTAGTCCATCTATTTACATGCACAAAATCCTTCTTGAAGACAACCACAACGCAACCATTTGTTAGGAATTTTAAGAATATGGTGCCTTGGCAAGCAAGTATATTCTCATGTTTAATTTCATTTAATTATTTGTAATGAAAGTACATTTTGATAATAAGATGAAGAGTTTGTTTTAAGTAACCATTCATTATCTAGTTATTAAGTTACCATGATTTTATTAAGATATTAAAATATATTTGTATGAAGAGTCATACATAGAAGACATGTATTTTAATTGAGTCTAAAAATTGTTTACAACCATATAATAAAGCTGGTCACTTTATTGTGTTAAGGCTATAGTATCCAGATTATTTCCCTACGAAATGAATATAATTCATTTCAAGGGAATGATAAGGCTCAAATCATCGAAATGGTTGATTTTGAGTAATGACATTATAACATAAACTGGAATCATGTAAAAATCAAATTTAAGTTTAACGGTTACTTAAATCATGATCTCATACTTATGCATTTGCTTATAATAGAACCGAAATCTTGATGGATAGTGGACTCGTGTTTAATCTCCTTATAATCTTTGATATACCATAAGTATGTTGATCTAGACTCCGTATGTTGGGATTATAATCGAGTTGAACATTTGCAAATATATATCCAAATAATAAAGTTCATAGTATTAACATCACTTCTAATGATTTCAGGAAGATTAGTGATTAATATGAGCCTAGTAGATTGATGAATTAGCTACTCATCATATTTGGATAATCAAAAGATTAGATCTAGAGTATTCAATCATTAATCAGATAAAATTTGAGACTAAGGAACAACATTGATATAAAGGGTAAAACGATAAATTCACTTTTTGTCATTGGATAGTTATGAAGGTTCGCAATATAAGGTTTGCAATTGGACAACTAATAACTAATATCAAGTATTAAATTATTTCTCGTAATTATAGTTAATCTAATAGTGCAACCATAAATCTATGGTGGAGTGATTTCATGGTTAATAAGCTTGAATTATTTTTAATGAGATTATGAATAATTCTAAGTTTATTAGACCTTGAAATATCTATGTCCTAATAGATTCCCCACTTAACTTCGTAGAATTCAACTTGTTTAAGTTGGAATGCATGTTTTATTTGATTAATTAAATTATGCACAAAAATGACAATTTTAACATGTTTGTGTTAATTTAGATAAAAAATCATATTATGTCTTAATTTAGACAAGAAATCATGTTTGGTCTTAATTTAGAGAAGAAAATATATTTGCCTTAATTTAAGACAAGAAAAATATTTTGTCTTAATCTAGACAAAACATATTTGTCTCAATTTAGACAAGATAAAACATTTTGTCTTAATTAAAGATAAGAGTTGTCTTAAATTAAGATAATGATAGGAAAATTCTTGCAAAATGAATCTAGACATCCATGTTGATAAAAGAAGACTCCATGTTTGACTATCACTCTTCTATTTATTATTAATTCTTTTTAAATAAAAATGGATAATAATAAAATAAAAGTTATTATTCAGTAAGAAGTTTTATTTTATCAAGAACTCTGAATGATAATTAAAGAATTAAATTATTTATTTTTTAATTTTAATTTTGATAATTATGAAAATGTTTGAAGCTTCCATAACTCTTTGAAAAGATCACTTTTCTTTTCCATTTATTGATTAGATGCTTGACAGACTTGCTAGTAAGGATTTCTATTACTTTTTAGATGGTTATTCTAGGTACAACCAAATTGCTATTGCATAAGAAGATGAAGAGAAAACCACCTTCACTTGTTTTTATGGGACTTTTGCTTTTCAAAAAATGTCATTTGGACTTTGTAATACTTCAGCTACTTTTAAGAAATGCATGATGGCTATTTTCACTAATATGGTTGAGTAGTATTTAAAGGTATTTATGGATGATTTTTCAATTTTTGGAGATTCTTTTGATGATTGCTTACATAATCTTGCTAAAGTGCTTAAAAGATGTAAAGAAACCAACATAGTACTAAATTAGGAAAAATGTCACTTGATGGTGTAAGAAGGTATATTTTTGGACATAAAGTTTCTAGCAAAGGTTTTAAAAATAGCTAAGGCAAAAATTAGGACAATTGACAAACTCCCACCTCCAACATCAGTGAAAGGTATTCAAAGTTTTCTTGGTCATGCTGGTTTTTATAGGTGCTTCATCAAAGATTTTTCTAAAATCTCTAAGCCAGTGTGCAACCTTTTGGAGAAAGACACATTTTTCCATTTTAATGATGCATGCCTTAAGGCATTTATGGTTCTAAAAAAGAGATTGGTTTCTATACTTATTATCACAATCTTGGATTAGAGCCTTCCATTCGTGCTTATGTGTGATACAAGTAATTATGCGGTTGGCACAGTCCTAGGCCAACGAAAAGAGAAGAGACTTAATCTGATTTATTATGCCAGTAGAACATTGACTGTGCCTAGATGAACTACACCACCACTGAAAAGGAGCTATTTACTATAGTGTTTGCATTTGATAAATTTCGCTCCTACCTTATTAGAACCAAAGTCATTATTTATACTAATCTTCTACAATCAAATATTTGATTGAAAAGAAAGATGTCAAACCAAGCTTGATAAGGTGGATGCTTTTGCTACAAGAATTTGACTTAGAAATTCAAGACAAAAAAGGTACAAAAAATTAAGTGGTAGATCACCTATCAAGGCTTGAAAATGGGAGACAAGCTAGTAATTCAACTATTATTAATGAGAATTTTCCAGATGAGCAGTTGTTTCATCTGACAAGCAAAAAAGATTACCATAATATGTTGATTTTATGAACTAAATTGTAAATAATCTTTTTCCTCCTAATTTGAACTCTCAATAGAAGAAGAAATTCTTGCATGATGTCAAATATTATGTTTAGGATGAGCCTTTCTTATTTAAGTAATATAGGGATCAAATTCTTAGAAAGTGTGTTTTAGAGGATGAAGTTGAGAATATACTTCACCATTGTCACTCTTTGGATTATAGAGGTTAAAGAACTGCTGCAAAGGTTCTTCAATCAAGTTTTTATTGGCTTACCTTTTTTTAAAATGCTCATTATTTTGTTGAAAAACGTGATAGATGGCAAAGAGTTAGCAACATGCCACGAAGACACAAGATGTCTCTCAAAAATGTCCTCGAGGTGGAGTTTTTTATTTTTGGAGAATTGACTTCATGGGTCCATTTGTACCTTCATACAATAATCTATATATCTTGTTGTTAATTATGTGTCTAAATGGGTTGAAGTTGCAGCATCCCCAAATAATGACTCAAATGTGGTATTGAAATTCTTGAAAAAGAATATCTTCACTCGTTTTGGCACCCCTAGAGCTATTATCAATGATGAAGGTTCTTACTTTTGTAACAAGTATTTTGATGCACTCTTTGCTAAATACAAAGTTAAACATAAGATTGCCACAGCATGCCATCAATAAACTAGTGGCCAAGTTGAAGTTTCAAATAAAAATTAAGACAATGTTAGAGAAAATCGTATGTTCATCCAAAAAAGATTAGTCCAAGGGATTGGATGATGCATTGCATGCTTGTATAACCGCCTATAAAACTTCAATTGGGATGTCTCCATTTAGATTGGTTTTCCACAAAGCTTGCCATCTTCTAGTTGAACTTGAGCATAATGCATATTAAGCCATCAAGAAATTGAATTTTGATCTCCAAGTAGCTAGTGAGAAGCGTCTCTTGCAACTCAATGAGATGGATGAGTTTCATCTTCAAACTTATGAGAATACAAGTATCTATAAAAAGAAGACAAAGAGAAGGCATCACAAAAAGATTATCGAGCGTCATTTTAAACCAAGCCAACATGTTCTCCTTCATAACTCTCAATTGAGATTATTTCCTAGTAAGCTCAAGTACAAATGGTCAGGTCCTTTCGATGTCACGAAAGTATTCCTCATGGAATAGTGGAATTATCGAAAGGAAGCTCGAATAGGACATTCAAAATGAATGGTTAGCATCTTAAGCACTATTAGGGAGACGAAATCGAACGCCATAAATCCTCAATCACTTTGATCAAAGCCAATTGAACTCTAAAAAGGTTAAGGCAACAATTATAAATCAAGCGCTTCTTGGGAGTTAACCTAAACTTTCCACACTTAATTTTCTTATTCAATTTATTTTTCTTTATTATTTATTTATTTTATTTGCTAATTAAAATTTTTTTATTTAAAAGTACTATTTAAAAAAATAGAATGTTCAATGTCGCGACGTTGAGGGCTCAACAGAAATTCCCCTAAACAAAATGTTCAGCATTGTAGTGCCCAAGGGCCAATGCCACAGTGTTGAAATCTGAATCATAACTCCTCTGAAATAGAAAACTGGGCATTGCGATGCCAAAGAAGCAAAGTCATGATGCCGTTTCACCCAAAACAGCCTTCTAAAAACCCTTCGTTTTTTCCAAGCAACTCTAATTCAAAATTCTCTTCAATTTTCTCTCCTACTCTCCCACAAGCACTCTCTTTCACTCACACCCACTCGAATTCCTCAACTATTTCCTTCCAAACCCATCAAAACTTCATTCAATCTCCATTAACCTTCAACAAATAAGTTTGTCGCAAATTTCTTCAAGTTAGTTCTCTCTCATCAAAGATTTTAAACAATATTAAAGAATTTGTGCTTGGTTCTTGATTTTAATGGTTTGTTGATTAGTTTTGATGAACATTCATGCTAGTTAAGATAATTGTGCTTAATAATATTAGGTTTTTGGAATTTTTGAGAATTCTAATTTGGGTGACTTAATTTTGGATTGAATTATGGTTTGATTAATAGGTAGATTAATTGAGTTGTTGATTGAATAGTACTATTGTTGCAATTGATCAAAAAAATTGAGAGGTTCAAATTCGTAATTGTGATAATTGTAGTGGAGTAGTTTTGGGAATTAAATAGTTGCTGCAAATTTTGCTTTGTTGTGCTTTAATTTGGTTGTTGAAATTATTACAAAAAATTTGATAATAACACTAAAGAGAGCAAGAAGTAGTTCGAGTGGCTCGTTTGATAGAAGTACATTTGTGTCTATGGATGGTATGACTAGACACAAATCTCTCGTCAACAAAGTTCTAATTCAAGAAAAAGGTTTTGATGACGTTCTAACATGCTACCTAAGCATACAAGCCCATATTGGCAAAAGGCAATGGTAGAAATTCTATGCCAAACTAGAGGTAGCAACCATCTTAGTGGTAAAAAAAATCTGCGTTAATGCTTTTAAACATATTGACAGTGTAACCTTTGTGTGAGGTAAACAGGTACCCTTTCAAAGCCACCCTATCAATGATTTCTACGAAACTTCTAACATCAAAGATGATGGTTATGAGCAATATCTGAGAAAGCATCAAGATTGGAATGAGATAATCTTAATTCTTTAGAAGGAAAGTGCTCAATGGAAGATGTCAAAGGATGAACCAGTATCTTTCAAAGCTAGTGTTATGAAAAGGGATATAAAGGTGTGACTGTGTCACAGATCCCACATCAGTAAGAGATGGGGTGGCTCTTGGGTATACAAGCATGGGTTTTCCACCACTTATCAAGTATGTCTTTTGGGTTGGAAATGTGGACTAATGATTTATAGGCTAACTTAAGCTCTATTTTTAGAGTTCAAGGCCATACAAGACTAGGCTTAAGTTTTGGCCCATGACAAGCTACACTTTGTAACGGAAAAGATGATTTCATCCACATACATCAATGATGTTACAAAGGAGCGGGCCATCCTTATCTATGCCATTGTTATTGGTAAATCAATCAACATTGGCCAGCAAATCTTTAATGTCATACTACACAGTTCATGTACAAAACAAGATGGCATATGGTTCTTTTTTTTGATAATTGCTTTATGTGGGAAAGTTGGTGTACACTAGGACTAGAGTGCGAAATTGTTGCATCCAAAAGCTCCCATTAATGTGAGTATTATTCTTAGATTCTAACCCCTCTGCTAGTGGTGGAAGTTCTTCCTTTACACCACAACTTAGAGCTACTCGACCTTAAGCCCAAATTTTGACATTGCCTTAAAGAATAGAACGTCTCGAGCTCCAAAACATGCAATAAATGTCATATAAAGTGAAGTGCAATCGAACAATGAGCAAATATTGTGTCTGTGCCAACTACATAGGGATGTACATGGCCAACTTTCTTACTCTATTGGATCCTCCCTTCAACCTAGATGACAATGAGGAAAAAGAGTAGAGTCTCTCCGTAATCTTACTAAGAGAGTATTCTTTTACCTTTTTCTTTTGGGTAAAATATGTTGGGATGAGCCCTATAGTTAATCGGGATTGGTTAAGGATGGATTCCAATCATGCAACGACATCATTCATGTTGAATGATTAAAGGTTTTCCTTCATCGATAAGATATCAATTATAACAAGTTATAAGTCTAATTGGATAACGTCCATGAGATAAATATGCCTTGCAGGAGAACTGTAATGAGTTGCAGTTATGAGATCCTTATGTATCAAAGTGTAATCTCAAAATGTTCTTAGTCAATATATTATTGAGACCGGGCATCAATGATACCTAGAGATTAGTACATTCTATGTTCCTTACTTAAAAAGCAAGCAATCGATCTCATAGGTTGAAGTATAAAGATACTTAGAACTAGAATGAAGGTGCTTGCCTAGAAGAGCAAATTCACTGAACATGACCCACCATGAGAAGTGCATTTGGTATTTCACTCAAGTGTCTATGCAATACTTCTCATTTGTCAGTTCTGTAAATACTCAGTAAACTTAAGACACCAAATTATCTTATGTGTAGAGTGCGATGCTTTGATTTCATCCCTACGAGTGCCTAACTAAGGATGCCAAAATAAGATGCTTTTAGATATAGAATGAAGCATGTGAAGGCAAATGAGTGATCAAGATAGGAATCATCACCCCAAGTGATGCAAAGGGCATATCCTAATTGTTCTTGGTTGATAGTAGCTTATTGAAGTCCTTAACCCAAGGGACTTGAAGATTATGAAAAAGTTTCATAAGTCTTTATAATGTTGATGATCAAATTTTAAAAACGAATATGAAGATCAATAAGAGTAGACACTGCACCATACTCTTATCATCTTTAAGATATATGATGAGGGAATAAATTACACTAAAAGGCTTATCACTAAAAGATTGAGTCAAATCATCTTAACTCTTCTAACATTTGGGTGGCCATGATGAATTGCTAGATCCCAATCTTGGCCTATGAACTCTAGATAGTTAACTTGATTAATGATAAATTTAAAGTAATTTAAATTTATCTAATTCTAAGTTTAACTTAAGAATTATATGTTGAATTTATTGCCAATATGTTAGAAGCCTAATGGGTCACACACCTAAAATGAATGTTGAAAATAAAATGGGAGAGGTGATTCAATTGCACTTAATCAAATTAGAAGTTATGAGCTTCTCAAGCACTTGATTAAAATTGTTTAATTAAGTTGTGCCTAATTAATTAAATTCTTTAATTAAATCATCAAGCCAAATTAATTAAATTGTTTAATTAAGTCATTGGATCGAATTAATTAAATTAAATAATTAAGTTATTTAAATTAAGTTATTTTAATAATTGATTAAATTTGTTTAATTAAGTC
>NW_018397257.1:759923-760122 GCF_002168275.2 Theobroma umbraticum | reverse complement strand
ATTGATTAAAATTATTTAATTAAATTGCTAAACTTAATTAATTAAATTATTTAATTAAGTTATTTGTCCAAATTGATTAAATTAAATAATTAAGTTAATTGGGCTTCTTAAGGACTGAATTAAATTGTTTATTCAAATTATTGGATTAATTGACGATTACAAAATACTTTGTAATTAGGGTTTAAAATTAATCCAAGGT
>NW_018397257.1:759750-759913 GCF_002168275.2 Theobroma umbraticum | reverse complement strand
TGCTATAGCCTCCAAACAAAATGAGAGAAAACAACTGAAAAAAAAAAGAACAGCACATTTGAAATTCCTTTTGTCTTGTCATTCCTTGTGTGAAGAAAAATAGTTTTTCATTTACTTGATTTCTTTTGTGTGTTCAACCCCACAATTTTGTATGGATTATGAG
>NW_018397257.1:756801-759740 GCF_002168275.2 Theobroma umbraticum | reverse complement strand
TCATCTTTGCTAGCACATTGTCAGGCATAACACTCCCAATCCTTAAAGAAGAATTTTCTAATTCATTAGTATGGATCACCATTAGAGGCTGCACAAGGATTCTTTGGACAGTTTTGGTTTGCACCAACCAAGCCGAGGTGGTTGAACTTTTGAAGGCTGATTTGGTGGTTTAATAAAAGATTCATCAACCTTTGTTATTTAGGTAAGCTTGATATGATCATATATATTTTATTTTTTAATTTGATTCTGTACTCAATTGGCATGAAAAAGATCCGAGGAAGGTGAGACATAATTTAATTTTAAATTTATTTTTACTGCATTTTATTTGCATTTAATGCATGATTAGCCCTCACTTAACAAAATACCCTCACCACCAACATTTTAATCAAAATTATACAGACATTTATTAGTTTTCAAAATGGATACTCCGTCCTAAAAAAATATTTTTCCCTAGATACTTAAGTCCAACTATTAGTCAACTGTTAATGTTATCGTCAATTTGATGATGTGGCAAGGGTAAAACGATAATTTTATCATTGATTAATTTTTAAAATTACTACTATATAATTTTATTTATTTATTTATTTATTAAAAAAATCCCTAAATTGGGAGCACCAAACGGGCTCCCTATGGGAGCATTGATGCTCCCATCCCTCAAGGAGCACCTTCACTAGTTGGTGCTCCCTTTTTTTTAAATTTTTTTAAAAAAATATAATAATAATTTTTTAATTTTTTTAAAAAAAGGTATTTTAGTCTTTTCTTAATCTCTGTTAATGGTGCTTGCATTTTTTAGGTAGAATATCCATTTCAAAAACTAAAAGACCCGCTTGAAATTTCTACTAAAACTTAAGGGCATGGGAGTATTTTACTTTTTTTTTCTAACCTTTAACATTGAGAACAATGTAAAATTTAAGTTTGGGGGAAAGCTTGAATTTTTTTAATAAACTAGAGTTTCATTTTTATTGAGTTATGTTTTTATTTATTTATTTGTATTTATTTTTTTAGGTGTTAAGTTATTAGTTATTTATCATTTACTTTTCTTTATATTTTGGTTTAAGAATTTTAAGTTAGAGTTGGTTATGCTAATTTTTGAACGATTTTCCTATCTAATGATGAGAACTTAGTTATCTTTTGGTCTTTTGCTTTTGGTAAATATGGATATTGTTTGAGTTTGTGTGAAATTCTGATGTTAAGTATCATTGTTAGAATAAGATTTTCATTAATTAAGCATTTTATCTTTTTTTTAAAATTGTTGTGCATATTTAAAGACGATTCATATTGATGTGAATTTTGATTATTTCATGAATTCTAAAATTTATTTGATTCTCTCTTGAAGTGAAATCTTAGGCAATACTTAGTTAAGGAAATGAATTAGGCCATCATTGGACTATTTGAGCCTTTCAAGCCTACCTTGATATATTTTTATATCTACTATACCCCTTTGAGCCTAATATTACCTTTTTTTTTTTTTTGTTAAACACATAAGTTTCCATTTTGCATCCCTCATTCCTAAGTATGTTAAAAATTTTTAAAAATGTATTGAGCTAAATGTTGAATAAAAAGAACATAGAGTTGATGAAAAAATTCAATTGTGCTTAGCATTTAGCCCATTTTTTATATTAAAAAGAAATAAATTTGGAGGCATAGAATTGTGATGAAAAAAAAAAAAGAAAAGAAAAAGAATAAAGTGTTGGACAAAAGAAAAGTTTCAAAGTAAAAAAAAAAAAGGTGTTACTTGGAGTATGATTTAAGCTCTACAAAGGTGCTAGAATAATTATGTGCTTAAGGTGATTTAAGTTTTATAAAAATATCTTTTATCCTACCTTGACCTTAACCATTCATTGCAAGCTAAATAAAGTCCTAAGGATACTTGATTAAGTGTTAGTCTACATTAGTGGAGAGAGGGAGAGAGATAGATAAAAAGCAAACCTATGGGATTCCTGTCTAATTCAAATTTTGCATAAGCATAAACTTATCTAAATTGCATGATATTCTTTGTAAAAGATTACGCACACACAAAAATCCGATTGAGAATAAGCTTGCATTTGAATTGAATTATGAATTTGAATGATGTCTCTATTTTAACTTAAGTTGAGATTTCGAGATAACTTTTGAGGAAATTATGAGATATCATTGATTTGTTGAAACCTATCTTTAGATAGTTGTTCTATTTAGTTGTTTGTTTTTATTTAAATTGTTTTTATCATTTGCATGTTTTCTTGTGTTTAAAGTTGCTTTTATGTTTTTGTTCGAGCACTAACAAAATGTTAAGTTTAAGAGTGTGATAACTCTATGTTATAGAGTTATTTTGACACATTTTAAGTATTAAATTGGTTAAATTCTTGATATTTAGTTTAGGAATTAGGTATTTTTGTTTATTTGTCTTAATTTAGTAAATCATGTCGAGTTAATTTAATTTAAGTTATTTTATTTTAGTTTGATGATAGTGTGCTTTTAGTTTAGTTATTATTTAGTTGCTTTGGTAAGTGTACAAAGGAAAAGGGCTTCAATTGTTAAAGAATAATGCATATAAGGTCGATGTTTTCTAATATTTTGAGCATAACTCTCATTCCAGAAGTCCAATTGATATGATTCTTGAGCAATGGAAAGCTAAGAGACAAGTCTACAACTTTTATGTTTATCACTTTATCCAACTCAACTTGGAAGAAAAAGAAAATTGCATCACAAGTTGGATTGTAAAAGGGAAGAAAAGACAAGATAGAACCTTGGGCACTATGGCCATGGATGCATGGGCGTCGCGACATCGCAAGAAAGGTGCATGACCAAAATGGAGACTAAAATTTGGAAATGTAATTCGAGTAGGATTTTGAGCCTTATTTAAAAACCTTTTCAAAGCACTTTAAGGCAACAATTAAAATAGGTTTTCTCTAAAGAAAAAGAGTCGTCAAGTAAGCAAAAAAGTGAAGAAAAACTCTTGA
>NW_018397257.1:748921-756791 GCF_002168275.2 Theobroma umbraticum | reverse complement strand
TCGAAGACCTAGCAAATCTTAGTTTCTTTTCTTCTTTAGTTTTCTTTATATTTTTTTTGTTTTGTGTTGATGATTAAACTTTTTTATATGATGTTTCTAATAATTATGAGAAACTAAATTTCTTATCGAGAATTGCAATTGAATCCAATACGTAGTTTGAATTTTTAATTTTTTTTTGTTTGCTTATGATTGATGGTGTTTGAATTGTCTATTTTAAGCGTCTGATTGCCTGATCACCAATTAGATAGATAGAGTTATCTAAACGAAACTAGAAGAGAGAATTAGTGTAAGCCTTGAATGAAATTGCATATGTTCAATATCAATTACATGAGATGATTGATTTGATTCACGTGTAGGTTAAGAATACATTTACATGTTATTGTAACCAATTTAGAGTCTAAGCTTAATGTATCTTTCTTAATTGTAATTTGCATAGGAATATAATCGAATAGTTAAGAGAGATATTTTTATAAGAACATTGAAAGAGACTTATAAATACATTAAAACTGTAACCTAACAAGTCAGATATTTAGTAAGCAAAGAGAAAGTAGAAGAGATTCAAATGAAGTGTTGAAAAGATATTGTAGTTTTAGGCTTTTGTTTAATTGAGTTTATCTAATTAAGTTGCGATTCTTGTTATTAGTTTTAATTGTTTTAGTTTTCAGTAGTTTTTTATAAAAAAAAAAAGCTAATTGTTTGAATAAGATATAATTGTTTTAATTTTAGTACTTAACAAAATTTTAGTGCAATATCTCATAAAAACGATACTATACTTTTCATTATATTACTTGTTAACGATACATACATTTACATGGTAAATTCGACATCTACCATTAATTGTCCCCAATTAATGTCTCGTTTGAAAATTTGAAAAAAAAAAATCATTCCTATTTTTCTTATTATCCTTAATTATAACATACCAATTTCTTCTTTTTGCTTATTTTCATAAGTAATTTCTAAATAAAAATTCATAATCAATGTAAGTGAACATTCTTCAAATATATGTCTAACTATAACAAGATAAAGCATTCTTCAAGCCCTCTAATAAAAAAAAATTAAAAAAAAAAGAAGAGAATAAAAAGAACAAAGTTCAAGAGAAAACTAACTACTGAGAGTTTAAAATTGAAGGCCATGCTCCCTAGCAGAATCAGCAAGGGCTTCTATGCGTCCATGATATGGATATCCACCTCTGTCAAAGGCCACCTTTGTGATCCCTCGTTCCAAACAGGATTTTGCAATGCATTCACCAATCTTCCTTGCCACTTCCTGATGCCAGAAGATCGGAAAAATTGAACACTTTTATCAAAAATGAGGCCAAAAAAGAATAACAGAGAGGAAGCAGAACAAGTTATGAACGAGGCACCAAGACCTAAGCAGAACTGGGAGATGGAAACGGGCAACCAACAGGTCAAGGTCCACACAGAAACAGAATGAAGGCTCTGGCAAAAGTAAATTCAACCATGGACACAGATGACAACAAGAGGAAAATCAAAAGCCAACAAACAGCACAGGTTGTCTACAAATCTCAACTATGGACACCAAGAACAAGAAAAGGAAAATCGAAAAACCAACTACTAGCACATGTTGCCTACAAATTTCATATTTATATGATCAGGTGGAAAAGGACGCACCCACACACACATACAGGCTTACACAACCAAGTGAGATTCACAAGTCGCTGGAGAGGTAATTTTAGGAGAAAACGAAAAATTAAGCCTAATTCACAACAACTCCCAAAAGGACAAAATGTTTAGAGAGAGTTGCAAGGCTTGAATACTACATCCCTTTTCCATTCCTCTTCCATGTAGGACACTACTAACCAAGACATCACCTTTGTATTTCTTTCAACCAAGAGGAAATATGGAAAAACACACCCATAAAACCTGTATAACAGCTCCAAAAAGCAATTGGATACTTCAATTAAAATAAAGAACGAGGCCAATCAAAACCACTTTAGTTATCATTCAGAATCAGACCAATGAACTAAAGTCAAGTAGTAAAAATTGTATTTGATTCAGCTGACTGTTAATTTGTATTTACAACTCACAATGGTGGGACCAGATGAGTAGTCGAACTCCTCACGAATTGGTTTCTGCATTGTTGAAGCAGAAGCAATTGTGCTCATCTTTGAGTCATCAATGACTTGGACATAGAGATGCTTGTTGGAGCAGAAGACAGACAACCGCGGTCTATCCGGTGTCCCTTCAACCTGCAAGAGTAAGAAACACTTATGGCAAAATAAGTAACACTAAAATGAGGGTAGAATCCAGTGGAATTCAATATGAGACAACAATATCATGTCCATTTGAGGAAATCAACCATTAAATAACAATAGAATCAGATGATGCCCTTATCTACCCACCCATCACCGCTGTTATCACTTTTAATACATGAAAGATTACTCATCCCCAATATTTCTTCACATATGAAGAAGAGAATAGCAGGAGTTTTTTTTTTTATTTTTCATTTTTGGTGGGGGAGAGGCGGGTACATAGAATAGAATGGCTCTGACAAAGTTTCAGCACAGCTTAACATCACAAGGTTCCTTAGATTTTCTATCTATTATTGTTTGGACAGAAATTCTCTAAACCAATTTGGTCCTAAAAGCATGTAGCAAAAAGAAAATCCTTAATAAATCAGTAAATTTGAAAAGATATTCACTACTAGATAAGAAATGGGGATGAAGGTGAAAAGGCATTTGCATTTTCTTAATAAGAGCACAACAAAAATGATGCCTAAATTGGAATTATAAAGACATAATAAAACTGGGTGGGAAACAAACAAAGAAAATTGGGTTTATGATGGCCACGAGACTTGACATTTATAGATAAAGTAACCTTCTTCCTAATGCGAGAATGTCGGGCCTGACGGTCTTCTCTTCTTGTGCGAGCTTTGGCTTGAACATTGAGGAGGAGAGAGGGTAAGGACGGGCGTGGGCATGGCAGCCTCGGGCTCAGGGGAACTCCCAAAAATGAACTGTGATTACGATCGACAGCACCAAGAAACTGTAATCTCGTAGTCATAGTCATAGTCGGAGTCGTACTTGCCATACCCATTCCGGATTGCCGGATTCCTGTTTGTGTGCTTTTCAGCTTTAAACAAAAATCAGCAGATTATATTTCCGAAAGATGAACGCAACGGAAACAAGCAATCCCAATTATGGTTATTCATTCTAAAACCAGCAAGCGTTAGCGTACAATTACAGTACCTGCTGTGCTCTCCAAGGTTTTTGAGTTGCGCTGTGGAAGAAAAGAGAAGCAACTGCTCAGAGGACTGGGGATAGAAGGATAAGAGCACTGGAACTTTGTCCTCTTTTCGTCCGCTATCAGCCCAGCGCTGCTTCGTGCTGCGGACCCCACGACCGGTTTTATAAATGTCAAAAAAAAAAAAAAAACACTTGTTCTTGGTAAGTTTGAAATTCTTTTTCTGAAAAACTTTTTCAATCTTTGCTTCTGTTTGAAAGAAAAGAAATATCTTACCAATGTAAAATGGTCAATCAAAAAATTTATATTGAGCAGGGTAAAATATCTAACACCCAAAATTATCATAGAACATTTTTCATCTGTAATAAAGCAATAAAGTATCACCATTTTCTCCTTTTTTTTTCATTTCTATATTTATTAGTCTTTTTCCAACAAAGCATTAGTAATTATTTTCACTAAATTATTTTAATAAGAAAGGGTATACGCTGATGTCATTTCATAATATATTTTTTACATAATGCTCAAAAAGTTTCTAAATTATTTTTAAAAAATTCAAATACGATGTTATTTTTTTATTAAGTTTAATTAAGATATTTTTATTTTGGATCAAATAAAACCTTATAATTAATGGTTGACTAATTATTGTTAGTTAAAATATCATTTGTTATTTTATATCCACATGATTTTAATGTGAAAAGTGAAAAATGTTACATGATTAAGTTATCATATCATATTAATACGCCACATCATCATCAGTAATGATATATTAACATACCACGTTAATAAAACGTGATATAAAATGATAAATAATATTTTAATTAAGTCAATAATTAGTCATAAAGACTTATTTGCTTGAAAAAAATATAAAGATTTATTTGACCGAAAATAAAAGTATAAGTGCTTAATTGAACATAATAAAAGTATAATGGTTTATTTAAATTTTTTTTTGAATAATTTAGAGTTTTTAGACATTATGCCCCTTTTTTTGTTGGATTGCATAAATAGATCAATAAAACAAAAGATAGCAAAGTTTCATATTACAAACTAAAATTGAATTCAACAACAATATTTCATATTATAAGCAAAAATTACATTCAACTATAGTGCTTCAACAATACTCTCATATAATATAAAACATAAAATTGATAAAAGTACTAAGGAAGTCCCTATACTATAGAGTTTTATTCAATTTAATCTTTGTATTATAGAATTTTAATTAACCTAGTCATCGTACTCTAGTATTTGGTGTAATTTGGTTGTTATGACATGACACATAAAAACTGATGTGGCAAAATTTTTTTGGGATTATAAGCATAAAATGTTAATGTTTGCTATCTATCTTCCTCTCTTTTTGGGATTGGCCCTACAAACCTTAGATCAAACCCATTCAAAAAATATTACCTTCCTTCCTTTAGTGGAATTGATCCCACGAAGCAATAAAACAATAAAACATCATTATTCTCTTTTTCTATCTATTTATTTATTATTTTTCCCAACAAGATTTCATTAATTATTTTTATTCAATTATTTTATAAGGATCATATCATATAATTATTTTTACTAAGATACTATAATCTTTA
Organism: Theobroma umbraticum; assembly: GCF_002168275.2. Lineage (NCBI taxonomy): Eukaryota > Viridiplantae > Streptophyta > Magnoliopsida > Malvales > Malvaceae > Theobroma > Theobroma umbraticum. The sequence continues at coordinate 752,008 of NW_018397257.1, read as the reverse complement.
ATATAATACAAAATAATTTAGGTCAATTGAAGAAAAATTTTATATAAAATAGGAAATAAATTTTTCGCACATGAAAATCTTTCATTTCTTTTAATTTCCAATTTATGATTTATTCACTTGATAAACTAACCAGTATAAGAATATCATGAGAAAAAAACAAATAACAAAGGTTAAATAGTATTTATAAATATACTACTTCTATGGGTAAAATATACTTATCTCTTTAGGTTTTGACCATAATTTACTTTGAGTCCATTAAAATTGAAAATGGATACTCCACCTTAAAACCTCAAACGTCATTGACAATTTTGTAACCAAATGAGTATTTAGAAATCAAATTTTCAAGATTGATTGGCACTTAATTTTTGTAAACAATATGATGTTGACAAACACAAAATTAACGTTAGAAAAAATAGCTTTGCACAAATAATTTTATAGAGGTTATCTTCCTCTCCCTTAGCTTACTAAGGAGTTTGTAAATCCACTATATAAAATGTTATTTCAAAGTTCAAGCACAACCTTTACTAAACCTTTTCAAGGCTAAGGTTTAATCTTTTTATCTTTTTAATAGTTAGGTCAAAATACTCATCAAGTCCCTGTATCTATACAAATTGTTCAATTTAGTTTATGTACTTAAAATTGAAATAATTTAGTCCATTGATTTTGAGAATTACTCCAATTTAATCTCTCTCCTTAATGACATCCAATTTGACTGTTAAAAATGACAATGTCAACACTAATGTAGCACACAATGCTAACATAGTAAGCAAGGGTGGCTCAGATTACTAGTGTGGTAGTGCCATGTTAGCATCTATTTTTTTCCTTTTAACCAAAAATTTGTGCAATTGCTAAAGTTCGAACCCAAGACCTTAAGCACACCAAAGATTTTACCACCACACTTAAGTTTTTACTTTTAATTACTTCTTGCTTTTCTTTTCTTTCTTCTATTTTTTTTTTACTTTCTTTTCCCAAAACTATGTCGTTTTAGTGCTTTCTTAAACTCTAAAAAACCCTATCTATAAAAGCATCTTTTTCTCATTTTTCTTTTTCCTAGAGAGAAAAAATGAAGAGGTAAAGAGAGAGGAAAGGGAAAAAATGAGAAAAATGCTTTTATAGCTAGGGTTTTTGAGAGTTTAAGAAAATACCAAAACGACGTAGTTTTAACGAAAGAAAATGAAAAAAATAAGAAAGAAGAAAAGAAACAAAAACAAAAAGTAATTTAAAGGAAAGGCTTAGGTGTGGTTGTCACGACCCAAACCAAGGAGTCGTGACCAATGCACGAGCTCAGTAGGCAAGGCCACGAGACTCAAGCAAGACTCAAAGATTCAAACCAATTCAAATGCATACCATTAGCCAAAGGTTTCTACATCAAATATATTCATAATATAACATAAATTTAAGTACATGTAAGCTATCCTTTAACACATAGTTCATACATGTTACTAAACATATACATAAGCCATACATTGGCTAACAAAACAGGGTTTGTCTCATATAACCCTTAACATAGTAACATCAAATGCCAACACAGTGCGAAAACTAAATCAAAAGTAGAAATACCTAAGCTAGACTTAATAGAGTGAACATATCAAACGAAGAATGCCTATCGGATGCCAAAATTGGTCAGTCAAAGGATGACACTAGCCACGCAAGTCCTGTGGCTTATTTATTTGCACATGGTACAAACAAATGGGTGAGTCATCTAGTACTTAGTAAAGGTTGCAAATGAATCAAATATATGAGTGCCAATAAACATATACATATATATATTGCATTATCAATGCAACAAAGTATTCTAACAAACACCTCCAACATTAGGGACATATCATTAATCCTTTAAATATTCTATAAATCTCATAAATCACACATATGTCACTACATCTCCAAAAATAGTGCATATCGTATTAAACTTACCCTTGAAGCCATAACAAAGTTAATCTCCATAAGCACACCCTAGTTGCCAAAGCATCAAATCAAATTCAAATTTATCTTTATCTATCCATGGCTATGTCATATCACTTATATTTCAAATCACAATCATAGAGTTGTCTTCCCTAAACATAATCAAATCACGTTCGATAGCCAACCAACAAAGTCAATCACTCAAGGCTAAAGTCGCTGATGGAGAATCAAATCACGCACGGTGCCAAAACAACCAATGGAGAGTCAGAACATGCTTGAAGTTGAAACATCTAATGGAGAATAAATCACGCTCAGCACTGAGGCAATTGGTGGAGAATTAAAGTCATCATCCGAAGATCCTCAACAAATTGCATTAAAGCATTGCAGGCGGGAATCACATGCAGGAATTATACCACAATCCTTGCTTACCACTACCTCTAGAGGAAGAAAACATAATTATAAGGAATAGGACTCCACTCAACCTTAAATCAAATCAACGTCCAGAATTCTCAATCATCGAATGAAGTACAAATCCACAAATGACGCCATCATGCCTTACATATCATATTCTCCATATTTCATAGATCACTATTATGGGCTTCAAGCATTATTTAGCTTACCATTGCCTTTAAGTGCCTTTAGTTCTGATAACTCTATTATATAGAGTTATTTTGACTCATTTTGGGAGCTTAAGTAGCTAGATCTTTGAGATTTTAGGTTCGGATTTTAGCATTTCAGGTATTTTTCTAGTTTAAGTTTGATTACTTGTTAAGTGATTAATTTAAGTTATTTTAGTTAAATTTTAGGTTGTTTTATTTTAAATTACTTTAAGAGTAGTTATTGCTAATTTTTCTTATGGCTTTTGTAGGAAATTGATGAAAAAGGCTCATTTGATGAAAATCAGTGCAACTATGGTGATGGCTTCATTCGTATATATTTCGGTATTTTGATCATATCTCTTTCTAAAAAACTCCAAATGAGGTTATTCTTGGACCAATAGAATTATAAAAAGAAGGGATACAATGTTTATGTTCACTAATTTTGCTAGTTCTAATAGGATCATGGTCAAAATATTTGTCAAAATCGGACCACTACAGTAGTATGTAAGGACTGAACATGATGCGGTATTTAGAGCAAATATTTCAATCCAGAAGTCCAATTGATGTGATTCTTAATCCATTGGAA
>NW_018397257.1:747897-748906 GCF_002168275.2 Theobroma umbraticum | reverse complement strand
ATAAAACTTTTATGTTTACTACTTTGTCCATTTCTTAACATATCATGGTGAAACTCATGTTTGAAATTGATAGACTGCCATAGCGCTGGGAAAACAAGGCTGCAACGTTGATGAAAAGAAGCACACATACAAATTTCCAAAGAGCTCAGCGCTGCAGCGTTGGAGAAGTAGTGCCACAGCTCTGGGCGACTTTTCAAAAAAAAAGGGAAGTTAACGGGATTTCGAAAATTAAGTTATTCGGAGCCTATTTAAGAGGCCTTTTTCATAGATTTTGAGGAGGAGGCAGCAAGCAACTATTCTGAAGATTTGAAGCCAAGAAAAAAGTAAGAAAACAAGAGAATTGGAAGGAGAATCAAGATCACAAAACTCTAACTATTAGTTCTCTCTCTTATCTTTATGTTTTTCTTATTTTCTTTGAGTTGGATTCATGGCTAAATTTCTTTGGATATTGTTTTTATTAGATATTATGAGCGAATTTATTTTTCTAGGATTGCAATTGAACTCACATGTAATCTAAATTTTTAATCTCTTTCTTGCTTATTTTCAGTGGGATTTGAATTATTTATTCCAATTTGTTCTTAATGCTTTTAATTGCTTGGCCACTAGTTAAATTGATTTAGGAACCTAAATAAACTTGGGAAAGGGAGTTTAGTGTAGACTAAAATTAAGATAGCATATGATCATATTATTTGATTTGCGTATAGGATAGGGATATACCTATAGGCCATATGTAACCAGATTAGAGCTGAACTTAATGAATCTATTTTAATTTAATTCACATAGGGATATAGTGTTTTTGGTTAAAATAGATATTTTTTATAAGATGAGTCGGGAGACCCTTATAAATAATTTAGGACTCTCGGTTAGTAATTCAAACCATTGAAATAAGTTAAAAGGGGTAAGATTTAGATGAAGTGTTAGAGATATTGTAATTCTAGGCTTGTTTGATTTGCTGTTGGCCCATTATATTGTTGCTTTAATTTTTAATTTAATTAGTTTCAATTGAGTA
>NW_018397257.1:747766-747887 GCF_002168275.2 Theobroma umbraticum | reverse complement strand
CAATTAAAATTCAGATTTTAATTATTTGAATAAAACTAAATTCTTTTAATTTTAGAACTTAGTAAAATTTTAGATCAATTTCCTATGGGATCAATACTCTACTTGCTAATATACTATCTAT